>NW_007727151.1:233421-288414 GCF_000696425.1 Galeopterus variegatus | reverse complement strand
ACCTCGCTCAGCCAGTGAGCGGGAACCGGTCTGTATGTGGGATCCGAACCCTCGGCGGGAGCGCCGCCGCGCTCCCAAGTGGCGCACTGTAGCAGTGCGCCACCGGGCCGGCCCCTTTAAAAATTCATTTTGACCCACTTTAATTATGATGTTGTTGTCGTAAGAAACAGCAAAAGTTTGTACTATTTGTCACAATTATACAGTTCAGTCTGGAGATGGTCGTTGTTTAGGCACTAGAAAGCTAATGATAGAACAATAAATGCTGCAGAGATTTAAATTATTTTTATTTTCTCAGTTATGAGAAATAGTAATAATTAGTATAGAACCATTGTCTAAAATCCGTTTCTCATGTATCACATTAAAATGAGAGGCCTACCCCCAAAACTGAAATATATTAGAATGCTTACATAAAGCTTGAAAGGAAATTAGCTGGTTGATAAGTTTTTAATTTGGGGAAAGTAAATTGCCTTTTTTCTAAATGCAATACTGTATTTTGATATTACCTTATTGTAAATTTTATCACATATATAGCCTTTTAAATTTTCAGTACATATTAGTACATTTACATACATGTGAAATTTTGTAAATCATATCTATAACAAATTATAGAATAACTGACGATGAGGCATGTGAGTAAAGTTATGACTTGAGTATGTACACTAAGTGAGATAAGGTATATAGTACCAAATTATATTACTTGCCATATACTTTTAAATTGATTACATAATTGAATGATACAATAAGCTTATATCTTTTGTGCACAGACTGGTGGCTAGGGAAAGGCTACCCAGAAACATGCAGTGTGTGTGATGAAACCAGTTGAAGTTAATAAAAGGAAAATTTGCTGTGTTTAATTCCCATAATTGACTGATTGATTGCAGGGCCTTATTGTTCATTTATAGTTAGACTGTTTTGTCTGTGATCCTTCAGTTAAGTTGTCCATCACCTTCTAGTTGCTCAAAATATAGTGCATTCAACAGAAGACATGGCTCCTGTTCTCTTGGTACCATGGGAAGAGTTTTTCTTGGAACTTAGGTCCGCTGGGAGAGAGATATTAACCAGTTGAATATTTAAAAGATGAAGCTCTGAAAGGAACAGTTCTGTAAGAGTACATGACAAAGGAACTTGATACAGAGTGGGTTGACCAAGGCATCTCAGAGTACGTGATCTTGAGAGCTGTGATATGAGGGGTGATTATGAGTTAAGGTTAACAAGATTTATGTAATGGAAGGCTGAGGAAAAGAGAGCGGAAGATTGCAGACCACGGGAACTATATGTACAGAGACCCTATGATGAGAAGGAACATGTTTGGGGAATTTGAGAAAGGGACAGAGGGTTAAATCACTGAGAACTGGTTGGAGCAAAGTGAAACTGGAGTGAAGAGACAGAGGCAGGGCCCAGCAAAGCCATTTCAGCTATGTAAAGATTTAGGACTATGTTCTGAGAAAGAAGAAAACAGGTTTCACAGAGGAGCAATGAACTTGAAAAAGTCACTGCCTACCGTGTGGAGAATGATTAAAAAGGGACCAGTAGATTCCTCTTAGAAGTCAGAGATACATTAACTTTTTAAAATTCTTTCTGTTTGCGATAATGTACAAAAAAAGTAACAGGTTGTGTTCAACACACTGGGTACTATTGATGCCAGTGGCACACCAGTGAACCAAATGTAATTCTGCCCTCAAGAAGCCTACTGTGTAGTAGGGGAGAAAAATCACATAATAATATCAGGTGTTAGTAAATACTGTGAAGAAAAATATAAGCAAAGAGGGAAATAGTTACTAAGAGTACTATTTTATTTAGGATGGTCGTAGAAGAACTAAGGAGATAATTAGGCACAAATATGAAGGAACTGATTCATACATATATTTGCAGGAACTTTAGGCAGAGAACATTAAGTGCGAAGTACCTGGGTCATGGTCAAGGAATAGCAATGAGGCCAATTTGAGTACATTGAGAAAGTGGTAGGAGATGAGGTCTAGGACTAACTGCATTATAATTGGGTAGTTCATGAACTATATTACACTTATTATTTTGATATTTCATGTATAGTTTATGCTAAAATTTCATCATTTCTTTTGCTGGTAATGTTTAATGAAGTTAAAATAATATTTTATTGTTTAACAACTTTTAGGAGCTATTTTTTGTCCTCTTCAAATAAGAAAAATACACATGTACTAGTCCGTTTCTGTTGCTTATAACAAAATACTTGAAACTGGGTGATTTGTGAAGAAAATGAAATTTATTGCTTACAGTTTCTGAGGCTGGGAAGTTTAAAGTCCATATGGTGGTGGCAGGAGTGACCCAGACGTCCAGCATTGCAAGATGGTGGAAGCAGAGAGAGCAGACAGAGAGCTTCTCATTCACTCTTTTTAAAGCGCTCAGAACCATGCCCGTGACCATCGTTTTTAATCCATTCCCTAATGCAGAATCCTACAATGTAGTTACCTCTTCAAGGCTCCACCTTTCAAATACCATTATAGGATTTCCCACTCTCTTAACAGTCACTGTGGGGCTAAGTTTCTAATATGTAAAACTTGGGGGATACAATTCAAGCTTCAGTGAGTTTCAGGGGGACGTAACTCAATCCACTACATTATGTCCCTGGCCCCCCAAAACTCGTGTCCTTTTCACATGCAAATACATTCATTTCATCCCCAAAGTCTTAACTTGTTTAAACTCAAAAGTCCAAAGTTGAAAGTCCCATCTGTAAAATCGAAACAAGTTATCTACTTGTAAGTTATCAAACATAGAGTACAAATTCTCATTTCAAAAGGGAACAATAGGCCACAAGAAAGGGGTAACAGGTCCCAAACAAGTCCGAAACCCAGCAGGGCAGGCATTAAATCTCAAAGCTGGCAAATCATGTACCTTGACTCCATGTTTCATGTCCTCTGCATGCTGCTGTGCGGGTTGGGTCCCCAAGTCCTCAGGCAGCTCTGCATCTATGAGTTTCCTGGTCTCAATTAATGCTTTAGCTCTCGCAGGCTGGCGTTCCACTCTGTAGCTCCACAAATCTGAAAACTCCACGGCGGTCCTGCTGTCACAGCTCCACTAGGCATGGTGTTAATGGGGTTTCTCTGCTGCAACTCTAACCCCACGTTTCCACTTGGCATTGCTCTAGCGAAGGCTGTCTGTGGTGACTCTACCTCTGTGACAGATCTCTTCCTGGACCCCCAGGCATTCTCATACATCCTTTGAAATTGGGGTGGAGGCTCCCAAGCCTTCCTGGCTCTGACATTCTGCCAGCCTGTAGACCTAACACCACATGGATTCTGCCACGGCTTCTGGCTTGTATTATCCAAAGCTGCGTATCCAGCCACACCTTGGGCCAATTTAGCCACAGCTGAGGCAGCCAAAGCAGCTGGGTTGCTGGTGTGGAGAGCAGCATCCCAAGGTGGCCAGGGCAGGGAGCCTATGAAGGGTGCCTCAGGCCTGTTCTCCAAGACTATTTTGTCTCCATTAGGTCTTTGGACCTGAAATGGAAGGGTTGGCCCCAGAGGTTTCTGCAATTCCTTTAGGGCCTTTTTGTCCCTTTCTTTTTGCAGTAATCTTCTTAGCTAAGGTTGGCTGGGCTGCACCATTGCGTGCTCTCTGCTTCTTACCCACCTGACCAGGCTGCAAATTTTCTAAATTTTTAAACTCTGTTTGCCTTTTAAATTCTGACTTTATGTTATGCCTTTGCCACCATAACTCAGCGTAGGCTGCCGCAAGTAGCCATGCAGCTTCCTTAATGCTTTGCTGCTTGAAAATTTTTTCCACCAAACATTCTGGTTCACAACTCTTAAGTCCCACCTTCCACAAAGTCCTAGGGAATGAATACAGTGCAGTCATGTTCCTTGCTATGGTTTAGCAAGGGTGATCTTTTGTCCAGTTCCCGATAGGTTCCTTATTTCTGTCTGAGACCTCATCATCAGCATGGCCTTGACTATCTACATTTCTGTCACCATTCTGGTCACAACCATTTAACCAATCTCTAAAATGTCCCAAACTTTCCTTCATCTTTTTGTCATCTTCTAAGTCCTCCAAACTTCCCGTTACCCAGTTCCAAAGCCACTTCCACATTTACAGGTATCTGTATAGCAACACCCCACTTCTTGGTACCAATTTTCTGTATTAGTCCGTTTTGTGTTGCTATAACAGAATACCTGAAACTGGGTAATTTATAAAGAACAGAGGTTTATTTGGCTCACGATTCTGGGACCCCTGTATCTGGTGCGGGCCTCAGTCTGCTTCTACTCATGGCAGAAAGCAGCAGACAGCCAGCAGGTACATGCAGATCACATGGCGAGAGGAAGCAAGAGAGAGAGAGAGGAGATGCCAGGGTCTTTTTAAACAGCCAGCTCTCGTAGGAACTAATAGAGAACTCACTCACTATCCCCCATCCCAGAGAGAGCATTAATCCTTTCATGAGGGATCCACCCCCATGACTCAAACAGCTCCCAACACAGCCACATTGGAGATCAGATTTCCGCATGAGTTTGGGGGGGGGGACAACGTGTCCAAACTCTGTCAATACTCTTATCAAAATTATTCAAATTCAGAAAGATAGTGTTACGGGGTTAAGTTGTGTCTCCTCCAAATTCATATGTTGAAATCCTAATCCCATGTACCTCAGAGTGTAACCTTATTTGGAGATAGGGTCTTTACAGATGTAATCAAGTTAAAGTGAGGTCATTAAGGTCACTATCCAATTATGATTGGTATCTTCATAAAATAGGGAAATTTGGACACAGAGGCACTCATAGAGGGAAGACAATGTGAAGAGACATAGGAAGATGGCCATCTATAAGCCACATACAGACCTGCAATAAATCCTTTTCTCATAGCCCTCAGAAGGAACCAGCAACCTTACTGATTCCTTGGTCTTAGACTTCTAGCCTCCAGATCTGTGAGATGATAAATTTCTGCTGTTTAAGCCACCCAATCTGCAGTACTTTGTTATGACAGCCCTAGCAAACTAATACAGATGTTAACTAAACAGCAAGTTTTCTCTTTTTTTCTCTACTCCTGCTCTCCTCACTTCTTTGCCATACTTACTACAATGGTAACAGATTGTTATGAAAGCTTTCAGATCTTTCACTGTGTGTGTGTGCATGTGTTTTTCACTAAAACAATTTAATGTTTCAAGGAAATGTGAAATTAAAAAAACAAGCAACAAAAAGTGAATGCTACAGCGTATTCATAGTTCTTGCTTTCTAAGAAAATGTTAACTATAAAGTAAACTCCATCACAAGGTAATACACACAACTTTTTTTCAAAAAACTTGACCTCTTTTGTTTTTGTCTTTAAACTTCCATATCAAGATATTTCACAGTCTTATTTATTTAAATTTATTGTAAGATTGATTTTTCCATTCCCGTATAATAATTCCAGTACAGCTTTTTCTATTGCTTTTTGGTGGTATTTTGGAAAAAGTATTTCCTACCACTTGGTGGCACTGTGTAGCTTAAAAATGAATCAGATTGTCTGCTGTTAACTGTACGCTGTTCTATATAAATGATTAAATTCAGAGGGAATCATTGATATTGAGCATCTTAATATTGTAAAAGATACTTGTTTTAAAAATAAAATAATAATGGGTATTGTGAACTAGATTTTTATAAGAATGTCACAGAATATAAAAATATAAACTTAGGCTCAGTTTGGTGGATAGAGAAGTGTATAAATTTTTGATTGAGCCTTCTTTTAGTTCAAGTGTCATTTATCATTCTATCTTCATCCTCTTCTGTGTCTAAATGTGAGAAAATATATTTTAATATTACAAGCAAACATCTTCAACTTTCATTACTATTAATTAATATTTTCCAAGGTGTGTATTTTATTTTATATAAAGCTAAGAAAGTGAATTTTTTTTTCATGTGATTAAGGTAAATAAAAGATGTAGAAAAATAAAAATTGAAATATAAGTTGAGTATCCCATATGTGAAATGCTTGGGAACAGAGTGTTTCTTTTGGACTTGTGATTTTTTTCAGATATTGGAATATTTGCAGAATCCATACTGGTTGAACATCCCTAATCTGAAAATCTGAAATCTGAAATATTTCAATGAGCATTTCTTTTGGGTTCATATTGGTGCTCAATGTTTTGGATTTTGGAGCATTTCAGATTTTGGATTTTCGGATTAGGGATGTCGTCTATATATTTAATTATGACTTTTCTGCAGCATATTAAAAATGCAAGCAGTCCTTTTTAAGATATTTTGTTTTATTTAATTAAACAAAGGATCTTGAAGTATAAGAAGTGGAAAGTTATTGTATTCCCAGACATGGTTTTTACTCCCAAACAATTGTGTGATACCATAATAAAGTCTTCATGTAATGTATTATTTTCTACGTTGCATGTACAGAACATAATAGTGCTCTGTGTCTTTTTTAAAATTGGGATTTAATACATACAGGAAGGTGCACAAAGTGCAAGTGTACAGCTCAGTGAATCATCACAAAGTAAACACCCCATGACTACCATAGATCAAGAAATTGAATACTGCCAACAACCCAGAAGCTCCTATGTTTCCTTTCCCAATCACTGTCCCTTTTTTTTTTCCTGGAATAACTACTTCAAAGAATATAATGTGGTGTTTTTTTGCATGTTTTTAAACTTTTATATAAATAGAATTACATGGTAGTATTCTTTTGTCTCTGGCTGTTTTGCTTGACATTATGTTTGGGAGATTCATGAATATCAGGTGTACCTGTAGTTCAATTGTATGATTTTACCACAATATATGTTTTTATTGTAAGACATTTGGGTTGAAGAATGCTCTTGTGAACATTCTTATACATGTTTCTTGCTCTGCATGTGCAACATTTATGTTGGGTGTATACCAAGAGTAGAATCTGCAACATTGGTGTGTGTATGTTCAAATTTAGATAACAGTTGATTCCATCAATAGTGTATGAGAATTCCTGTTGCTCTGTATCCTCACCAATGCTTGGTATTAATAAGCTGTTTAATTTTAGCCCTTGTGGAAGATTTCAAATAAAATTGATTATCTTTTCATAAATGTATTGGGTGTATGGATGTCCTCTTGTATAGTGTTTTTTCCTCTCCCCTCACCTTTTTTTTCTCCATAATTACTATTGAGCTTTCTTTTCTGTCTTACTGATTTATAGGCATTATATATTTTATGGATATGAGCTTCCTTTTTTTCCTATGGGGTGTTCTGTCCTTTTGTTTTTAGGAGTTTTTATATGCTCTAGACACAAGCTGTTTGTTATATTTGTTAGGAAAATATATCCCATTTTGGCTTGACTTTCACCCTCTTAATGTTATCTTTTGATGAAAGGAAGGTCTTAATTTTAAAGTAGTCCAGTTTATCATTGTTTTCCTTTATAGTTAGTGCTTCTTATGTCCTGTTAAGAGGTCTTTTTCTGCTCCATGAACATGAACATGTTTTCTTATGTTCTGGAACGGTGGTTCTCAACTAGAGGCAATTCCCCCACCTCTCACCCCACATCTTCCACCCCCTGGGTGGAACATTTGGCAATATTGGAGACATTTTTAGTTTTCATAACTGGGTGGGTGGATTGCTCCTGGCAGCTAGTGGGTTGAGCTAGGTATGCTGGTAAATGTCCTACAATGTACAAGATGCTAAGCAAAACAGAGTGTCACTAATGGTGAAGTTAAGAAATGCTATCCTGTAAGCTTTGGTGTTTTGTTTTCTGTCATTTTACGTAGAACTGATTGTTGTATATTATTTTGTGTATTGTTTATTATGTATTCAGATCTACCTTCTACCTAGAACTTATTTTTGTATTTTGTATGAGGTGTAGAGATTAGCTCTTCTTTTTATCATATGAATATTCTTTTTATGTGGCACCTTTTATTGAGAAGCTTGTCTTCCTACTGCTCTGCAGTATCATCTTTGTCATAAATCAAGTGACTGTATACACATGGATCTTTTCTGGACTCTATTTTTTTTCTCATTGGTTTACTTTATCCTTCCACCGATATCACGGTGTTTTCATTTACATGGCATTATAACAAATCTTTATATCTGATAAGGCAAGTTCTCCCACCTTGTTGGCTTTTTGCATTTTCATAAATTTTTAGTCACATTGTCAGTTTTACAAAAATTGAATCCATTACTTAATTTGAGAGAGAGTTGACATCTTTATGATAAGTCTTCCAATTCACAAATGTCATATATTATTTAGGTCAGCAAGGCTCAAACTCTTTGTTTTCAGGATCCCCTAACTCTTTTTTTTCCCTAAATTTCTTTCGGGATCCCTTTAAACTCTTAAAAAAGACTGGTTTGTATGGTTATATCAGAGTTTCTCAACCTTGGCACAATTGACGTTTTGGGCCAGGTAACTTTTTGTTGTGGGGACTGTCTGCATCATACGATGTTTAGCAGCATACTTAGCCTGTACCCACTAGATGCCAGTAGTACTTACGCAGTGTGATAACCAAAAATGTCTCCTTACATTTCCAAATGCATCAACCCCAGTTGAGAATGGTATTTACTCTATTTGAAATGTAAAAAAATTTTAAATTTTGTTTATTTTTAAAAATTCCACTATGTGTTACCATAAATAATGCAATTTTGTGGAAAATATACTTTCCTGAACACAATTGAGAAGAGTAGTATTGTTTTGCATTTTAAAAATTTTCTTTGTCTCACTTAATAGAAGACAGCTGGATTGTCATACGTGCTTCTGTTTTAATCTGTTAGGATATCACAAGTCATGTAGCCTCTGGAAAACTTCATTGTACGTACTTATGAGATAATGAGAGTGAAAAGGGCAAGTATGAAAATAGTTTTGATTTTTGAAGATCCCGTAATAGGGTCTCAGGGGCCCCCAGGGGTCCACAGACCACCGTTTTGAGACCTGCCCTAGATATTACAACATGCATCCTTACCTGTGAATCTAACTTAAGTTATTTTATGTTTCCAGACAAGCAAGGAACCTAGAACACTTTAATCCCATTTATTTCCCACCCACCTGTACTTTACCTCCTTACTCAATTTATTTGCTGTTATATTCATGTATTTTATAATTCTATTTATTTTAATTACCATGAGACATCATCATTGTTTTATGTCATTATTTTACATTTACCCACATATTTATCATTATTACTTTTTTTTCCTGCATCTTCAGTTTCCCATTTACAGTCATTTCCTATTTTTGAAGAACACCTTTTCGTACACCGTTTAGTATAGGTCTGTGGTAAGAAATTCTCTTAGTTTTATTGTCTTGTCATGTTCTGTATTTCACCTTCACTTTTGAATGATTATTTTTTATTGGTTAGAATTCTGAGTTGGCAGTTATTTTCTTTTAATTAAGATATTATTCCTTTGTGTTCTAGCTTTTATTGTTTCTGTTGGGAAATTAGTTGTTAATTGTTCAGTGACCTCCACCCGCAATGGCTAGCAAGAACACATACCAGTTGAAAAAGTTTTTTACTTGTTGTAGTGAGGGAGACCATACACTATAAGGAAACTTGGGATGTCTTATTTTAAAAGGGTATTAGAAATGTTAAAAGAATAAATTTAGGCAAATGAAATTTAACAATGTTTAACTTGAGCAAGACAAGAAAAAAAAATAAAAATGACTCATGGATCAGGCAGCCCCTAGAGTCAGAACAGATTCAGAGGGACTACAGCTGAAAACATACAGTTGGTTAGGTTTGAAGACAAGAAAAGGGAAGTGAGGTATATTACAGTTGACTGCCTGCAGTTGGCTGAGGTTCAGCTACCATCACAGAAGCACACTTCTAAATTAGGTTTTCAATTTGTCCATGTGCTTATGTACTAAGTTAGGTTTTGCTTCAAACCTAAAAGCTCAAGAATGAGAGTATGGAGACTTTCTCAGGCCAAAATATTTTGTTTGACTTAACAGTTCCCTCTTTTTGGTTGGCCTTTCAATTTTGAGAGATATACCAAAACTTTGAACATTGATGCCACTCTTTATCACCATTGCAAATGACTTATTTGGTCTCAGTGTGGAGTTCACGAGTCTTCTTTGATCTCAGTATGGAGTTCAGCAATCTCAGCATCACACCAGTTAACCAGTTCTCATGTTATTGCTGATCCAGTTGAAGTGAGACCATTCAATGCATGATGGATGGCTGTATACAGAACATTTAAGACTTGAGAGAATACAGTGCTCCAGGAGGACTATGATGACTATCAAAAGGATAATATCAAAAGGCCAAAGTGTATTCTTAAAACAAGAGTTCTTATGAAACGAACCTAACCAAAACAGATAAGTCAAGGTTGAGGCATTATAGGCAATTCAACAGTATTTGAGTCTGCTTGGTCATAGTCCTTGTTCGGGGTATAGTAGCAATTAAGGACTGTAGTTTGCTGTATAGTGGCCTGATTTAAAGAAGCATCCGTTTTTGTTGTTAGCCTAATTATATGAGTCATAATAACCTTGAGACCTACTAGAAGAAATACAAAGATTAGAAAACCTTGGAAAACCCAAGCTTGCCATCTGCCATTTAGGATGCCTGCAAACCCACTGTTAGTTGCTCCCGTAAACACATCTTCCTTTCTCTTGAGAAATTTCCTTAATGTATTTGGTGGCAGAGTCTAAGGAAACAGCAGTATCTGCCACCTTTTTAATTAAGCTTTTTGTAGTAACAAAATCAGGAGAGAGATAGATACAACATTCAGTTTTGGTCAGTACCAAACATAAACCCCCAACTTGAGCAAAGAGGAGGTCTAAAGCTGCATGGTATTCCATGAATTGTTTTTGTTGAATACGCATGTTATTTTGAAGAGTGGCTTCTACCTGGGAGGTCTGATTGGCTAAGATTTTCCCCAAGTTATGGATTAACTTCAAATTCCATACAACTGGCATCCCACTTACTGCCAAGAGTGAGCACCCCCAGAATCTTACTGGAATCTTTCCTCATAAATTAACACATTGTCATCTTTTTCAAGGTTGGCACTAATTTTAGTTGTTGACCGTTTTGGCCTCTGATCATAGGAGCTATTATGAGAACTTTCAGAGGATGCTGTTCAAAAGGCAGGAGTGAGCCAGGCCAAATAGCAAGATCCAAACCAGTGAGGAGGCAGCACAGAATAAACAGATTCCCCACAGACCCCATATAGGCCCTCAGGAGTTGGAAAGGAAGGCCATCTAGTTCCATTAGAGCAAAGGTCAGTTAAATCTCTTCACCCATAAATTTGTATAGCTCCTGAACAGCATACAGTGGGACATTTACTTTTTTGTGGCTCCTCTGTAGCACGGTGTAAGGGTGTATAACCACATTTGGAAAAAAGGGACCCTACTGGGTTTAATTTGGTGATATTATGTAAACAATTACTGTACTCACTTTGGTAATTCCCAGTTCTTGAGTGTGTGATGCCTGAAAACACAATATACCTTTTCACAGGCATCACTCAGATAGGTTTTCTATGTTTTGTAACAACCAGATTATTAATTGGAAAAGTCTAAAAAGAGTTTTGTTTCTAGTGAGTGTGGGAAAGCAAGTAGCAGTGATGTTTATGATAGCAAGGATAGCTTTCTGCCGTTCCTTTGGAGGGTGACACTCACTGGGAACATGAAGAGGCATTGGTTTCAGTGTAATTGTTTCCTGATTTTTTGGTATTAGTCCACAAACCCAACAGTTGCTCTGGTTTTGTGCTAAAGCATAAGCTAAAGCTAAAGCCATCCACTGATTGTGGTCCTATGGATTGTCCTTTGGGAAAAAGGAAAGAATTAGGGTAGCAGGAAATGAAAGAAAAGAAAAAAGGCATAAGACTTTCATGATGGCAGAGAAATCTTGGTCTGTGTTCTTGGGAAAGCTGTCCACTTCTGTGCTGTCTGCTCTGGGGGAGAAATTTCCCTGGTCAACTTTACCTTAAAGTCTCCAACAGGTGTATAGTTCCAAGAGTCTGGAGGGGCCCTTTTGAGTTATGAGACACGGAGCCAAGGCTCAAGGTCCTGAAACTTCACTGCAGTGTAAGTGGTGAGAAGAACTTGGTATGGTTCCTTCCAACGAGATTCAAGAGCCATCTTTCTCTGATGTTGTTTCCAGAAAACCTCATCTCTGGGTTCCATATCATGAAGAGTTTGTCTTCAGTTGGTGGATCATGAAAAGCTTCCTCTACCTGGTGAAAATACACTATGGCATAATGCATTAAAGTCTTGCAGTATTTAGTCATATCAGAGTTTAGGAGAGTGGGAGATGTATGAGGTTCTATTATTAGGGGCATAGGTCTTCCACTGACTGTTTCATAAGGGTCAACTTAAGTTATCCAGTGGGAATGGATCTGATTGCCATTAAAGCCAATGGCAATACCTTTGGCCGAGACAACTCAGTTGACTCAGTTAACTTTGTCAGTTTTAGTGATAAGATGTTATTTGTTCTTTCAACCTTTCCAGAAGCCTGAGGGTGATAGGGACAGTGGTATTGTCATCATGCTTGAAACTCCTTATTTAACTGCTTTATAATTTTCCCAGTAAAATGAATTCTCCTATCACTGGAGATTTCTCCAGGGATGCCCTGTAAGGGAAACACATTTTCTGATAATTTCTTGGCTATTGTCACAGCATTGGCTTTGCTATGTTTTCCAACTAGAAAACATGCAAACTATTACAAGAACATACTGAAACCCCACTGAGGGTGGTGGCAGTTGAATGAAGACCATTGGTAAATGTTCAAATGGCCCATCAAGTGGTGGAAATACAACACTTGAAGTTTTTATGGTCTTCCCAGGATTATGAGTTTGACAAACCAAACACTGGTTATAAACCATTTTAACAGTTTTGGAACAGTCACCTCACTAATTTGTTTTCATAACTTGGATCATTTTGTCTGCTTCAGGAAGAGTTGTGGAGTGCAGAGCTTTTAACAATGGAAGATTTAAAGACTCAGGAAAGGCCAGGTAGCCATCTAGGCCCTCTGTGAGTCTATGCTTAAGACCGAGTTTACATCCTTTTAGATGCCAAGTTCGTTTTTCCAAATCAGATGCATTGCACTGTTTATTATATTGATCATGATAAGGAAGTTGATTTGGATCAATCTTAGGAGTTCATTCAGATTGTATATCCTAACAGTTTCAGCACTAGCTGATTTGGCTTAAAAATCTGTGGGTGCATTCCCTGAGTATTCAGGTTCAGTTCTACAAGTATGAGCTTCAGTCTTAATAATGGCAATCTGTGATGGAAGCAGGATAGCAGAATGGAGTTTGTCTACTTGGAGTCCATTTTTCATAGGGGTCCCACTAGACGTGAGAAACCCTCATTGTTTCCGTAAGTAGCCCAAGTCATGTACTACTCCAAAAGCATATCTGCTATCTGTATAAGTATTTATTGACCTGTACTTCGATATATGACAAGTCTGAGTGAGAGCAAAAAGCTCTGCAGGTTGAGCTGACTTAAGTTGAGGAAGAGTTCCCCTTTCTGTGAACTCATTTTGGGTGATAACAGCATAAGCTGCCTGATATTTTCCTTCTGAGTTTTTGGCCTAGGATCCATCACCCATCAACAAAAAGTATTAACTCAGGATTACCCAATGGAGTATCTCATAAATCAATATGAGGGGCCACTATTTCTTATACTATACTTACACAGTTGTGGTCCTCACCATTGTCAGGCAGCGTTAATAGGGTAGCAGAGTTAAGTAGGTTGCAGCGTTTTAGATTTAGACTAGAAGGAGACAGGAGAAGAATTTCATAAGAAGTTAGTCTATTTGCTCAAAAATTCTGAGTTTGGTTGGAATTTAATAAACTTTCTACAGTATGTAGTACTTGAAAATAAGGTTCATTATTTGCAAGGTAAAAAGCTCTGGTGTATTAGTCCATTTGTGTTGCTATAACAGAAATACCTGAGACTGGGTAACTTATAAGGAAAAGAGGTTTATTTGGCTTACGATTCTAGGACAGCTGCATCTGGCACGGGCCTCAGGCTGCTTCTACTCATGGCGGAAAAGTGTCAGGCAGCCAGCAGGTACAAGCAGATCACATGGCGAGAGGAAGCAAGAGAGAGAGAGAGACGGTGCCAGGGTCATTTTAAGCAACGCGCTCTAGCGGTAACTAATATCATTAATCCCCCCTACCCCAGGGAGTATATTAATCCATTCATGAAGGATCCGCCCCCATGGCTCAATCAGTTTCTAACACTGCCACATTGGAGATCAAATTTCCACATGAATTTTGGAGGGGACAACACATCCAAACTCTTGTCATCTGGTATTGCATTTCTAGTGTGCTCATATAATGGTGAAGCCATTAAAGAAAAATGTAGAACACAGGATCTGCAGTATCCTGCAAGTCCGAGAAAACCTCTTAATTGTCTTTTAGTTGATGGCTGAAGAACAATTTGAATAGTTTTTATTCTCTCAAGTCACAGGGAAATCTCTTCATCAGTCATGTCCCAAATAGTGGCCTTTTTCTCTTGAAAACTGAAGTTATTCCATTGAAGACTTATGACCTTTATGTGTGAGTTGCTGTAAAAGGTAAATTGAGTCTGTTTCAGAGTGCTCTTTAGTGGGAGAGCATAACAAGTTACCTATGTACTGAATAAGAGTAGAATTTCAAGGAAACTGTGGGGTTATTAAGTCCTGTTGCAGTGCCTGCGAAAAATATGAAGAGGCTTCAGTAAACCCTTATTGTGGCATTCCAGGTATACTGTCGATTTTTCCAGGTAAAGACAAACAAATATTGACTCTTTGAACTAGAATGCTAAAGAAAGCTCAGCCAAGATCTATTACTGTGAACCATTTTGAGTCAGCAGGCACATTAGATAATAAAGTATTAGGATTGGGACCATAGGAAACCTTGATATCACAATTTTATTAGTTGCCTGTAAATCTTGAACAAATCTCCAACCATGTCCATTTGATTTTTTAACTGGTAGGATTGGAGCATTACAAGGACTGGTACATGGAATTATGAGTCCTGTTTAATTAAATATTCTATAATTGGCAAGAGCCCTTGAATTGCTTCAGGTTTTAGTGGATATTGGGGTAATTTAGGCAAAGATTTAGAATGATTTTTTGGGACCATAATGACAGTGTTCATGTTAAGACTGAACTTGGAAGTGAGAGAAAATAATTGGAGTAAAGGACATATAAAATGGTCTTAATTAATGACATTGAAAAATGTATTCCAGTGGTTTTAATCTTTCCTATAGTTGAGGAAGAAGCCCATAAGCATTCAGGTACTGTAGAAAGGTGAGGGGTATCACAGGCCTAGGCTTAGGCCTGAGTTTCAATCTTCTCAATATCTGCTTGTAGAGAGCATAACAGTTCTGGTTGAGGAGAGTCAGGAAATTAGATTATTTCTCCCTCTGAGGAGAATTTTATATTCCCTTTTAGCTTTGAAAGTAAGTCTGATCCTAGCAAGTTTACTAGAGCAATATCAAATAGTAAAAAGATATGTTTTTCTGAAAGTTGCCCCCAAATCAGTTGTATAGGTTGTTATAGAAACCTCTTGAACTTGAAGAGAACAATCTCACTTCCAGTGTCCTGGTCATTTGCAAAAGGGCAGACATCTTAGGGTAAAGAATTTCTTGTTCTAAGACCTCTTGCTTCTGGTTTAAAATAAGCATAAGAAGGTCCCTTTGGTCTTGGCCCCTGTACCTGTTGTAATTAGAAAGGCATAAGCTTGTTAGCTTTTGGGTATTTTTCTTGTTCTAGGGCCCTCTCAAAATGTTCAGCTAAGGCTGCCAATTCAGTCATATTTGTAATTTTCCATCCTGGTATGCTTTTTAATGAAACTACTAAGTTCATGGTGAAGTCCATTTATAAGTAGCACAGTTAGTGCTGTTTCAGCCCCTGTAGGAAATACTCCTTGCTCTATTTTGAGCCCAGAATGTTTCACAGTGTTTCTTTTTTAAAAAAATTTATTTTATCAACATGTGATGTAGTTGATTTTCGTGTCCCTTTACCAAATCCTCCCTCACCCTTCCCTCTCCCCCCTCCCGCCCATCAACATCGTATCTGTTCGCTTGTCTTAACAAGTTCAAGGAATTGTGATTGTTATATCTTCTTCCCCGGCCCGTCACAAACAGTGTTTCTAAGCAAGTTCTGTAATCTGAAACTGTTTCATCCTTTTTTGTTTGTTGGTATTCAAGATTGTATGATGGACCAATCAATTTTTTGTGGAAAAATCTTAGGAATTCAATCTAAGGTTCTTCGCAATTTTTCTATCTCCTTTTGGACCTTATCATGAGGAGGTTTTGGAGGGGTCTTTGATAATCCTCCTCGGGTTTGTACCATCTCACTGCCACCATCCATTTTCAAGCTTTACCAGGCCCCGATATTATGTGAATAAATTGGTAAAGGTCAGGGAGTCCTGGATTGTAAGCTCCTATCAGGATTCTAAATTCCTCAGTAAATTTTTGAGGATTTTCCCTTAGGTTAGGGAAGTGTTTTGCAATATCTCTAAGCTCAGTTTTAGACCATGGAGTAAAGTTATTATAGCAGGAAGCCCTGGCTGATCAGAAGGTCTTACTTTATAAGCATGTTTCTAACCTCTTCTTTTTCATCATCCATAGGATGAAAGGGTAATTTAGCAAGAAGGTTAGTGGATTCAGAGTATTTAGGTAGCAACAGATGAAAAGAAGGAACACTCTGGTTAGTTCAAAGTACAGTCTTATTTGTCTTGTCTTGTTAGTCTTACTTGTCTTATTAGTCTGTTGCTTAAGCTTTTCATTTGCTTTTTGCAAAGAATCTTTTAAGTAGGCCATTTCATTTAGTCTACTACATGCCTCTGCATACCAGTTAAAGAATATATTCCATTGCTTTTGTGGAGTTTTTGATTCCGCTTTTCTAATATGCCTCACAAATAGGCAATTTTATTCCAATTAAAACTCCTCCATGTGGCCATCTTAATTCCAAGCTATCTAGTAAGGTTAACGCATTTTTCTAAAACTGCACATGTGCTGGGTCCGCAATTTTTATATGTAGAGTTAGGTGGAGTCCTAGAAGGTGTAGTCTCAGATTCCTTGGATTGAAATGAACCCATTATCTAAAAGATACCTTCCCAGGGTCCAAGACCTCTAACTGAATCCAGTCCAGTTAAATTATTGAATCCAATCGAATCCTGGACCCAGCCCAGTGTACTTATTGCTCAAATAAACTTGGAGAGCTCAGAACACAATATTAGTGGAGCTCCAAATCCGAGAAAAAACTCACCCACAACCTCCAGTTAGAAACACGAAGAAAGCAGTGAGCATAATTTGTTCCACAGGTACCTTGTCTGATCTCCTGATGTTCCCAGGGGTCACTGGAGTTTTGCTTTGGATTTCACTTCTCTGACACCAATCTGTTAAAAGAATAAATTCAGGCAAATTAAATTTAACAGAGTTTAATTTGAACAAGAAAAGAAAAAATAAATAAAAACAATTTCACAAACCAGGCAGCCCTTAGAGTCAGCACAGATTGAGGGACTATAGCCAAAAACGCATGGTTGGTTAGATTTATAGACAGAAAAAGGGAAGTGACAGTACAGAAAAAGGAAGGTTTAGTCTTTCTCAGGCCAAATTTTTTTTTGTTTGATGTAGCAGAAAGAACCTACTATAGGATTTGGGTTTTGACTGGGTGATTTTGGAAAGGGTTTAAGGAAACAAAAGTTTGTTTTGGATTGGGTATTGTCAGAATGTTGGGCATCTTACGATTGGCCATCTTTCTTTAGATTGAGGTGAAATTCACATAAAATACAATTAACCATTTTTAGCGTACATTTATTGGTATCTAGTATACAGTAGTCCCCACTTATCCAAGGGGCATACATTCCAAGAGCTCCAGTGGATGCCTGAAACCAGGGATAGCACCAAGCCTGATTGCCATCAATCAGAACACATTCTTGTTTGTGTCTTCCACCCACAAATTTAGTGCCTTTTCTATCCTAAGTATTGTGGCTGTAACATTTGCAGTTTGAAGTGTGATGGCAAAACTAGCACAGATTTCTTTTTTCTTCACAATTTCATGTATAGCAGATTTCTTCGTACCATACATCTTCGCAACCTCAGCATATGATTATTTTTCTTTCCTTATTGAGAACTTTAAACTTTCCACTTAAAGGAAGCACTTTATGGCTTCTCTTTGGCATATCCTAATTGCCAGCATCACTACACCTGTGCTTTGGGGCCATTATTAAGTAGATAAGGGTTACTTAAACACAAGCATTGAGATATCATGACAGTAGATCTGATAACCGAGATAGCCAGAGCAAGTGACTAAGGGGCGGGGAGCATAGACAGAGTGGATACAGTGGACAAAGGGATGATTCATGTTTTGGGCAGGATAGAGTTGGACAGCATGAGATTTCATCTTGCTACTCTGAACAGTGTGCAATTTAAAACATTAACATTATGAAATGTTTATTTCTTGAATTTTCCATTAATATTTATGGACTGTGATTGACTGCAGGTAACTGAAACTGTGGAACACAAAACCACATATATGGGGGGACTACTGTATTCACACTGTTGTGCTACCACCAGCCCTCTAGTTTCTAAACTGTTTCATCACCCTATAAAAGCACCCTGCATCCATTAAACAATCACTTCCTTTTTCCCCTTTCCACTATCACCTAGTAACCTACACTCTACTTTTTGTCTCCACGGATTTGTATATTCTGAATATTTCATATGAAGGAAATCATACAATGTATGACCTTTAGTGTCTGGCTTCTTTCACTTGGCATTATGTTTTCGAGGTTCATTTAAGTTGTAGCATGTACTTAGTTTCTTTTAATAGCTAATTAAGGAGGTCTTCAAAAAGTTTATGGAAAGATTTGTATTATCTTTTTTTTTTTTTTCCTTTTTGTCTTTTTTCGTGCAACCCTCAGTGTCGCGCCCGTACCGGACCGGGACCGGCAACGGGATCGGCAACGGGATCACAACCCTCGGTGTTGCCCCCGCACCTCGCTCAGCCAGTGAGCGGCTGGTCTGTATGTGGGATCCGAACCCTCGGCGGGAGCGCCACCACGCTCCCAAGCAGCGCACTGTAGCAGTGCGCCACCGGGTCGGCCCAAGATTTGTATTATCTTTTAATTCTGTTTTTCTATGAACTTTTCTGAAGTGCCTTCATGTTGCATTGTATGGATACACCACAGTCCATTCACTTCTTCTTGATGGATGTTTAGGTTGCTTCCACCTTTTAGCTTTTGTGAATACAATGCTGTAAACATTCTTGTACAAGTTTCTCTGTGGACATAAGTTTTTATTTTTCTTGAATATATATCTAGGAGTTGAATAGCTGGATCATATATGGTAGTTCTGTTTAGCTCCTTTAGGGACCACCAAACTTATTTTCGACAGCGGATTCCCCATTTTACATTCTCATCAGCAATGTATGAGGGTCTGTTTCTCACCATACATGTCAATATTTGCTATTTTCTATTTTGTTTATTAAAGCATTCTAATAGTTGTGAAGTCATCATTGTGGTTTTGATTTGATTTTTCTTAATGACCATGATGTTGAACATCTTTTCGTGGGTTTGTTGGCCATTTATATATTTCCCCGTGATAAGTATCTATTAAGGTACTTTGCTCATTTTTAAAATTGGGTTGTTTGTGTTTTTGTTGCTGTTTACATATTCTGAATGTTAAACTTACAAAATATATTTTGATAATGTTCTTTGATGCACTAAAGTTTTTTATTTTGATGAAGTCCTGTATATCTATTTATTCTCTTGTTGCTTGTACTTTGGGTGTGAAAGCTAAGAATCCATTGCCAAATCGATATCAGGAAGATCCACTGCATACCTCCTCCTAAGAGCTTTACATATTTAGCTCTTGTATTTAGATTATTGATCCATTTGATTTAATTTCTGTACCTGGTGTGACGCTGGGTTCCAATTTCATTCTTTTGCATGTGGTTATCCAGTTGGTCTATACGTCTACCCTTCTGCCAGTACCAAACTGATTATTGTGGTTTTGTAGTAAATTTTGAAATCAGAGAGTGTGAATACTCCTACTTTTTCTTTTTCAATATTGTTTTTGCTATTCAGAGCCCCTTGCAGTTTTATGTGAATTTGAGGACCAGCTTTTCCATTTCTGCAAAAAGGCCTTTAGAATTTTGACAGGGATTAT
Organism: Galeopterus variegatus; assembly: GCF_000696425.1. NCBI lineage: Eukaryota > Metazoa > Chordata > Mammalia > Dermoptera > Cynocephalidae > Galeopterus > Galeopterus variegatus. The sequence continues at coordinate 268,413 of NW_007727151.1, read as the reverse complement.
ATTGAATCTGTAGATCACTGTGGGAGAGTTTTGCCATCTTAATATTAAGTGTTCAAATCCATGAACAGGGAATCTCTTTTCATTTATTTAGGGCTACTTTAAATTTTTTTGGCAATGTTTTGTAGTTTTTAGTGTGCAAGTCTTTTACTTGGTTACACTTACTTTTTGGATATTTATTATTTTATTTTTGATGCTATTGTAAATGGAATTGTTTTAAAATTTCTTTTTCAGATCATTTATTGCTAATATATAAAAACACTACTGATTTTTGTGTGTTGACCTTGTACCTGCAAGTTTACTGAATTAGTTTATTAGCTCTAGTAGTTTTTTGTGGATACTTTGGGATTTTTATATAGAATCACGTCATCTGCAAATAAAGCTTCACTTCTTTCTTTCCATTTTGGATGCCTTTTATTTATTTTTCTTGCATAATTGCTCTGACTAGGACTTCCAGTACAACATTTAATAGAAGTGGTGAAAGTGGTAGCTCTGCCTTTTACTGATCTTAGGGGGAAAGCTTTGTCTCTCATCATGGAGTATGATGTTTGCTGTGGGTTTTTCATAGATGATCTTTATCATGTTGAGGAAGTTTCCTTCTATTGCTAGTTTGCTGGATGTTTTTATCATGAAGCAGTGTTGAATTTTGTCCAAGGTCTTTTCTGTATCTACTGAAATGATCATGTAGTGTTTCTTCTTTCTTCTTTTCATATGCTATATTACATTGATTGCCTTTCTTATGTTGAGTGACACTTGGATTCCTGGAATAAATCTCATTTGGTTGTTGGTATATAATACTTTTACTATGCTATTAGCCTCAGTTTGCAAATATTTTGTTGAGGATTTTTGCATCTACATTAATAAGGGATATCACTCTAGTTTTCTTTCAGTATCTTTGTCTGGTGTGTTATTAGGGTAATGCTAGCATCATAGAATGTGTTAGAAAATGTTCCCTCCTCTTCCATTTCTGAAAGAGTTTGAGAAAGATTAGTGTTAATTCTTTAACTATTTTGTAGAATTCACCAGTGAAACCATCTGGTCCTGAGCTTTTCCTCTGGGGGAGGTGTTTGGTTACTGTTATAGGTATGTTCAGATTTTCTGTTTCTTCTTGAGTTAGTTTTGGTAGTTTGTTTCTTAGAATTTTTCATTTCATCTAGATTATCTAATGTGTTGGTATCCAGTTGTTCATAGTATTCTCTTATTATCCTTTTAATTTCTCTTAGGTCAGTACTAATGTCCTTGTTTTCATTTCTGATTTGTTTTCTCTCCTTAGTTTTTTTTGTCAATTTTGTTGATGTTTTTTTCAAAGAACTAACTCGATTTCATTGATTTTTCTCTATTTTTATATTCTCTTATCTTTGCCCTAATATTTATTATTTTCCTCCTTGTACTAGCTTTGGGTTTAGTTACTCTTCTTGTTATCCTTTAAGTTGTGGTATTTATAGCTATAAATTTCCCTCTGCTTATTGCATTTGCTGCATCCTATAAGTTTTGGTATGTTGTGTCTTCATTTCATTTGTGTCAAGATTGGCCATCTAACTAAATCTCATCTGTAGGGAAAGCAGACTGAAGTTGGGATAAACTTGTAATTGGAACAGAAGGTGGCACTCACTCATTTAGTAAGGGAGGGATGTTTGGTAGTTTGCGTTGCACAATGACCCTGTCTGATGTGGATGTTCTGTAGGATATTCTTATGCCCAACAGAAGAACAATATGATTTGGCTGAAAGCATCAGATTATTTAATCAGTTATACTTTGATGTGTCTAGGTATAGTTTTCTTTTTATATATTCATCTTAGAGTTCCTGGTGCTCCCGGAAGCTGTGGTTTGATGTCTTTTGTCAGTTTTAGGAAATTCTCAGCCATTATCTCTTAAAGTATTTCTTCTGTCGTGTTCTTTCTCTCCTTTCTTTCTGGGATGTATTAAATGTATGCTAGATCTTTTCACTGTATTGGTTTCAGCTCTTACTCTTTTCTCTGTTTTCTGTCCTTTTGTCTTTCCTTGCTTCATTCTGGATGCTTTGTTCTGATCTTTGTCTAGTTCACCAGTTATCTCTTTAATTGTATCTAATTTCTAGTTTTGTTGCATAGTAACCAGGTAATATGGTCTACAATGATTTCTCTTTCTGTTGGAAATTTCTCTGTGGTTAGTATAGTATATAGTCAGATTTTATAAATATTCCACCAGTGTTTTGAAAAATAAATGTCTAATTGTTGTATAGAGCTCTCTGTATATATTCGGTCAGTGGTCTACAAACTTTTTTCTTTGCATATCCTCTAAAAGGATTTCGGAAAATTATGGCATTTTTAAATTGACAGCTGACATTTTTGTCACAAGTGACAATAATTATATGTTTATATATTATATACATACTTTAAATATAATTTCTTGATAACCTTTGCACTGTAGATTTGTAGATTTAATTCATTTAGCTTATAGAAAATGTCTGCCATGTAACATATTTAACAAAGCCAGTCTTCGCAGCTAAATCAAAGTGACCCTTTGTCAGTAAAAACCTGGCTTCACTTTTTAAATTCAAGTAAATGTATTCATATATGTCACTGTTGATGACCTTCTCATTCCTGAATTTGAATTCTAAGACTGGGAAGCAGGGGGAGTGGGGGTGAGGGGAAAAAAAAGATGAAGTATGGAGAGGGAGAGACAGACAAACATTGGAATCTTGCCTTGAGTTATTTTTCAATATACTAAGACTGTGTAGCCTTCATATTTCCATATTCTTTGCTTTGCTGCCATGACATTATCCCTAAGGAACTCTGTATTCTCAAACCTTTTATTTGGTTCCCCAAAGGTTTTTATACAACAGAGTATTGTACAATATTATATTGCACAACTAAGATTCTGGATGGCAGTTTTCTGGACCCTTGAGATATTCAGTTAACAGGACAGACAAAGTTCTGTGCCTTTGAAACTTAGTTTTAGAGGAGGGATGTACAAACACCAACAGTAATAAGTATATTACATAGGGTGTTAGAAGGTGATTAAGTGTTATGAGAGTGCTGTGGGTTGATTGAATTGTGTCCCCCAAAATCCATATATTAGAATCTAAATTCCCACTGTTACTGTTTGAGGGTGGCAAATCCTATTATGGTCATTGAAAGGAGGACTCTTGAAGAGGTGATTAGATTATAGGACTGTGCTGTAGTGAATGGATTAATAGTGGTGGTCAGGAGCATGGTTTTTTTTTTTTTTGTCTTTTTTCGTGTCCAGCAACAGATCGCAACCCTCAGTGTCGCGCCCGTACCGGACCGGGACCGGCAACAGGATCACAACCCTCGGTGTTGCACCCGCACCTCGCTCAGCCAGTGAGCAGGAACCGGTCTGTATGTGGGATCCAAACCCTCGTTGGGAGCGCCACCGCGCTCCCAAGCGGCGCACTGTAGCAGTGCGCCACCGGGCCGGCCCCAGGAGCATGGTTTTGAGGGTTTTAAAAGGAGAGCACATGAGAGTCAGTCTCTCTGCCATTTTCTGTCATGTAAGACCCCTGTATTACTGTAAAGCTACCACCAAAGAAGACCTTCACCAGATGTGTTCCCTGGACTTTAGACTTCCCAGCCTCCGGAACTTTAAGCAATAGATTTTGTTTTCTTACAAATCACCTAGTTCCAGGTATTTTGTTATAAGCAAGAGAAATGGACTAATAAAGGGGGGAAAGAGGTACAAAAGTGAGGGAATTTGGCATGTAACTTTAACTAGAGTGGTCTAGGTAGGCATCATTCAAAAGGTAATGGTTGAGTGAAGACTTGAACTGAGATGGGAGAGTTTGTGGGGAGAGTATATGGGTGAAAACATTCCAGCTGGGAATAGTCAATGCTAAGGCCTTAATGTAGGAGAGAATTTGTTCAAGGAATTGTAAGAAAGCCAGTGTGTCTAGAGCAGAGTGAGTGAGTTGGGAAGAGGAGTGGAAAAGAGGTCAAAGTGTTATTAGGGAGTATCTCTGTAGGGCCTTGTAGGTTATGGTGAGGACATTTTTGTTTTTGTTTTGTTTTGCTTTGTTTTTTCTCTGATGAAAATAATGAGCTATTGCAAGATTTCGAGGCACACTATCTGTCTTAGGATTTAAAAGCATCACTCTGGTTGTTGGGTTGAGAGTAGATGGTAAGCAGGCAAGGGTAGATGCACTAAGTAAGACCAGATGAGGAAGCTGTTGAAGTAGTAATACAGGGGAGAGATAATAGTGGATTTGGGTTGTAACAGTGGTAAGAAGTGATTGTATTCTGAATGTATTTTGAAGATAATAGCAGTAAGATTTCCTTATGGTCTGGATATGAGGTGTAAGGAAACAAGAATAATGAAGATTGTTCCATGGTTATTCGCCTGAATAACTGATGTACATGAGGAAGGCTGTAGATTTGTGTTTGGGAACATTTCTTTTGTAAAGTGAGAAATGGGTACTCTTTAAAGAGGAGAGGGATGAGGAGAACTAGGATATTGCAAATGCAACATCCAGATCAATTTTAGGTCAAGAGTATAATATGGAAGTTGAGGAACTGGAAATTGTTATTCATACCTGCAATACTTATTGAGAAATTTTTCTGTATTTCCAAGAGTACACACACCCCAGTTGGAAGACCACTGTATTAGAGCAACCTTAATATAGAGGATTTTAATAACGTAATAAGTCCATTGTTATTAAAATCCTCTACATTTATATTTACTTTTTCAATTTGCTTGATTTGTTAACATTTGGGAAAAGTATTTAAAGTCTCCCTTTGTGGCTATCAATTTGTCACTTTCTCCTTGTACTTAGAAAATTTTTGATTTATGTATTTTGTAACCATTTTGGTTGAGTCCAAAGAGGGTCATGAATATTATATCTTCATGATAGATTGCATACTTTATTAATATATAATATTCACGTTTAGCAGGTCTAGTCCTTTTTGTCTTGAATTCCATTTGACTTTTGTGATAGTAGAGATATATACTTTCTATTAACATTTGCCTAGTTTATCTTTTTCTTTTCTTTTTCTTTTTTTTGGGCAGCTTTCGGGTATGGAGACATGAACCCTCGACCTTGGCATCACCTTATTTTCATCCTCTGCATTTGATGCTTTTATAAAAAGCATATAGTAGACTTCAAAACCAATGTGAATGCCTTTTCCTTAGTATATAAATTTCACATCTATTGTGAATGCTGAAGTGTTTGAACTACTTTCTGCCCTTTGTTTTGTCTTTGCTATATTCCAGTGTTGTTACTTTGCTTTTTTATTGGATCAAATTTTCTTCTACTTTCTTTTTCTTCTGTAGATTTGAGTTATATATCTTATTACACTGTTTTAGTTGGTTGCCCTTAATATTTTAACACATTTAAAAAAAGATTTTCTTTTAATCAGTGTTTACTAGTCTAACTTCCCATGTTGAAGTCTTTTTGGTATCTTGGTTCACAGATTTTTAGATATCATATACTTATTTCATATGAATTATTTTGGGACAATTATCAACAGTTATTAGATTTAGTCATATGTTTTAGTGGTTTAATTGTTCACTAGTGTTTCCTGATTTCTGTGTTTTCCTTTTTCTTATTTTCATTTCTATGTCTGAATATCTTCATTAGTAATTCTCTCATGTGTGAATGAATGGTAAACTTTTGGGATCCTTGCTTGTCCAAAAATGTCTATATTTTCTTATTTTGAATGCTAGGTTGGCTAGTTGTAGAATTCTGAGTTGAAAAGTATTTTCACATTTTCACCATAATACTGGAAAAAGTTATAAGAAGGTGGGGAAAAAGGCATTCTTATACATTGGAGGAAGACAAGCAAATGGCTACAAACTTGGGAAAATGATTTGGAAATATATATTAAACTGAAAAATACACATACAGCTTTAAATAATCTACATTATAGAAATGAACATAAACACACTACTGTAAGGTTATCTATAAAAGGATAATTATAATGCATGTATAGTATAATCCTGTTTGTGTAAAGATAAACACAAAACGTGAATACATGTTTGTATATTTAAGAAAAAGAGAGTATAAGGATACACAAGACTATTAACATTGGCAACTGAAGTGAAGGAGAGTAGAGAAGGTGGAAAAAATTGCAACAAATACGTTCTACTTTTATAATTTTCTTCAAACTTAATTTTTATTTTATTTTATTTATTTATTTATTTTATTTTTTGTCTTTTGTCTTTTTCCGTGTCCAGCAACGGATTGCAACCCTCAGTGTTGCCCCCGTACCGGACCGGGGACCGGCAACGGGATCGCAACCCTCGGTGTTGCTCCCGCGCCTTGCTCAGCCAGTGAGCGGGAACCGGTCTGTATGTGGGATCCGAACCCTCGGGCGGGAGCGCCGCCGCGCTTCCCAAGCGGCGCACTATCCAGTGCGCCACCGGGCCGGCCTTCAAACTTAATTTTTTAAAAAGCATTTTCCTTGTAAGTCTGAAGACAACTACTGATAATGAACTGTGTATTCTTATGTCTTTGTGGGTAATTTGGTTTCTGTTTTTATTTTTTCTGAAGATAAATAGAACTTTTCTTTTTATTTTTGCATTTCTGAAATTTCCCCAGGATTTGTCAAATGACACGTCTTTTTCTTCATCCTGGTGAGCACACAGTGAGCTCTATTAATCTGAGGATTTCTGTTTCTAGAGCCCTGACATTTTCTGTTGCTTCCTGTTCTCCATTCCTGTTCTCATCTTCTGTAGTTTCTACTTCATTTGTTGGATCTACACTATGTGTGACTTATCTTTTCTTTTCTTTTTTTTTTCCACCCCTTCTCCACCGCCTTTTAAAAAGATCTTTGTTCTGAAGGAGTTCTTCAGTTCATCTTACCTGTATTTACTCTGTTCTTTAACCCACCTAATGAAGGTTTTGTTGTTGTTATTGTTAGTAATTTTTCATTTCGAACTGCTTTGTCAGCCTCCTCCCAAAAGCAGGTTGTCCTTTTTTTTAATCACACTAGTTTATAGAATCTGAAGATATTAAGTACAGTCATGCATCGCTTACAACATTCTGAGAAGTCAAAAGGTGATTTTGTCTTTGTGTGAATACCATAGAGTGTACTTACAGAAACCTAGCTGGTATAGCTTACTACACACCTAAGATATATGGTGTAGCCATTATAATCTTATGTCAATTACTGTCATATATGTGTTCTGTTGTTAACTGAAATGTCATTATGCAGCACATGCCTGTATATGTTAAATATATGTACTTCTTCTGTTTGTTTTTCTAGTGATTAACCTTATAATTTTAATTAGCATTTAAATTTGTAAATTTCAGTCACTATTAAGAATTAATAAAAGTATATATAACCTCATCGTTGTATAAAATAATAAAAATACTCTTAGTACAGTAATTTCAGCCATTTTCAGATCCCACACACACTCAACCTTTTTGAAGAATTTTTCTGAGAATGGTAGGTGAGTGGTAAATTTAGACACTTTGTGTGTCCTCATACTTGCAGATTATTTAATTTGTCTGTATATAGGATTCTAGAGTAAAAATAATTTTCACCTGAAACTTTTGCAGTTATTGCTTCCAAACTTTGAAGTTATTGCTCCATTGACATAACAATCTTGATGTTGAAAATTCTGATATTAATCTGATGCATATGCTTTTGTATAAAATCTGTTTTTAGTTCTCTGTTTTTGTTTGTTTTGAGATTGACATCTCCATTCTTTTCAGGATCCCTTGCCTATGTCTGTTCTAGTTTGTGGTTTTATCTGCCTTTATATGTCTTTCTCCTCTAGTTCATCTAGTTTCATTTCATTGTGATTTTGTAAGAAAGGGAAGATAAAATTTATGTTCTTGATAGACCATAAGGAATCAGAAATTCTTAAATCTTGAGTGGCCACTTCATGTCCTTTTTCCTTAGAGCACAAAGTTTCCTTCTTTATTGTTTACTGAATATTATTTCACTGAAGCCGTGCTCTGTCCCCATAAGCATGTTACTACTCTAACTCCAGCAGGTCTTAAGATATGCTTTGTTCTTTGATTCTTTAGTTTCCGCACATTTATGTTGTTTGTTATAGCCTGGGAGTGGTATAAGGTCCCAGATATCTTCTCCCAAAATAAATTTCTTCTTATAAGGACCTCCTTCCCCACTAGTCACTTAGCATATTCCTGGGATAGTCTGTCTGTAATTCTGGGTCTTAACCTTCCCCATAGGTTTAGACATAGAAGCAGTGCACAAATTCATTGTCAACATTCTGTAAGTGAAACAATTTAACAGTGAGGATTATAGAAAATAACACTTAATACTAAATACCAGGCCCTATGCTACATGTTTTATGTATGTTATCTTATTTAATCCTCACAATCCTCTAAGTAGGTTTCCTGTCTTCTTTACTGGTGAAGCAACTGAAGTTTAAGGAAAGTGGGGTAAACTTTGCTGCAAGCTAGGAGTTGTGGAGCCATTTCCAAACCCAGACGTACCTACTTCCAGTGTCTTCTCCGAAGAGTGGTTTTCTTGGCACTGCACTATAAAATTTAGCTAAAGCCCTCTCTCTTCTGTGACGCTTTTCTTGGCCAGGGTATTTTACAGGGCCTTCTACTTCCTTTGAACTATACTGAACTATAGAATATATTGTATTAACTCACTGGTGACATATTGTATTGCTTTTTATTGATAGCAGTTTTTTATGTGTGTGTGTCCTGGTCCTGTATATGCTTCCCCAGATAGAAAACAGTACAGTTTAAAAAAACAAAAACAAAAAATTAGCAGCAATACCTATTGGTTAGTTTATTAGTGTTGAGAATGATTAAAATTTTCCCTGAAATGATACCAGTTTTGTTTTTTGGGTGTTTTTCTGGCAGCTGGTCACTATTAGGCATCTGGAACCTTGAACTTGGTGTTAGATATCAGTTTTAAATATGCTTTAGTCACCTTTAACAAAACGGTAATGTCCTGTTGATAACATTTTGGTTTTAAGGATTGGGTGAATTGGAAATCATGCATTCTGTTTTCTGATTCAAAATTGCCACTCTTGACTATGCATTTGATTATTAATAAGTACTTGCATTTTCCAAATATTAGGTAGTTTTCAGTAATATTTTAGTGAAATATTCTAATTATTAAAATTTATAATAAATAAATATCTCTGGTCTTGTAAATGAAACTCCAGGATTGAGCATGTAATAAGTAGAAACTCGTAGCAGCTCAAATGTAAATTAGAAAAGAAGTGGTAGCTGATTTGTTGTGTGCCATCACACACACACACAAATATATATATATATTTTTTTTTTTTCTGTGAAGACAGTATATGAGAGAAAATCACACTAATATACTTTGTTTCAAGGAAAGCAAACTTTTTACATTTGAATTTTCACAATTTTAAATTAAGATAATTGTAGAATACTGGTTACCTTGGAGTATTTTTCTTAGAAGGTAATTGGATTTTTTGGCTGACTTCAGAAAAAGAGAAAGGGTAAGTTGAATAAATGGTAATAACATCAGTAAGAGAGTTCACATTTAATATTATTTCGTAGAAAGTAAATCTTCCAGTTTTGTTTTTGTTAGTTCTCAGAGAATGTCACACTTTCCTATTTGAATATATGTAAATTTGAATTTATGTAGTAGAGTTTGGATATATGAAATGTAAAATGAAAGGGTAAATAAATACTCATTACAGATTATTACAGAATTACAGAAATTTTTTTTTACAATCTGAATCCCCCTTTCAGTAAAATAAAATTGTAAATCAGTGAAATAATTCATTCTTCGGATGTCATAATGTTCAAGTTCTGCTTCCCATTTGACTATAAACAATTTTATGTTTTATAAATATGATTAATATGTGATTAAGCAAATGAATTAATGGAACTTTTATAATGAAAGATTTACTATACTAAAATCTACAAAAGTTTAAGAAATGTACATGCAGTAAAACCCGTGAAATTTTGAATTTGAAAGAGCTAAATTGTTGGAATAGTAGAAGGAAACTATCATACATTTTTGTTTCAGGCATCAGACTAGATGTACATTCTCGCTGGTAAATGTTCTGTTGGTCACCTTTTCCCAAAAATGAAAGTTTTATCTACATTGACAATCTGCTAACACACCAGTCATCTCTTCAACTGTTGTAAAGAATTCCTTCGAAGCCACAGTGTTTGCATTTATAGTTATACCACTAACTTTGATGTGCATATTCCAGTATGCCTTGATACTGTGGAATCTCCATGATTGGGGTAGAAGTGTCATCAGCAGCACTTTGAACATTCTTAGCTTTTAAGTTCTTGAACAAATTCCTAGCTTTTCCTGAGAAAACATGAGGTAAATAGACATCTGACTTAATGCTGATTCTGTATGCAAAAACCTGTCCTTTGTCGTATTTTCTTGTCTCTTGCTGATTATTGTCAAATGTATAAACAGTAATTTTTTAATGGTGAAGTTCTCTTTGCCCTTTAGAATGATTTCCTTTCTGAAACAATTCATTTTAACTGCATATATCATGTTTATTTCACCACTCTGAGTATTAGTTTCTCTATTTTCACTTATATAATTACAGATGGTCCACAACTTATGATAGTTTGACATAATTTTTCAGCTTTATGATCGTGCGAAAGTGATACACATTCAGTAGACACCATAGTTCGAATTTTGAATTTTGATCTTTAATTTTTTTATTATTATAAATTTTATTTTTATTATTATAAAATAGGCTTTGTGTTATATCATTTTGCCCAAATGTAGGCTAATGTAAGTGTTCTAAGCATGTTTAAGGTAGGCTAGGCTAAGCTGTGATGTTCAACAGATTAGGGATATTAAATGCAGTTTCAACTTATGTTTTCAACTTATAATGGGTTTATTGGCACATAACCCCATTGTAAGTCGAGGAGCATCTGTATATGCTTTGTCTTCCTAGGACTTTGAACACTCAGTTCTTTTGTATTTATTAGACATGATGGGTTAGAATTTATGAAATGTCTCAAAACTGAATGCAACCGCCAAATCCATCATAGACTGAAGAATACCAAAAGACTCAAAGTAAAATGACAATTTGTGGTAGTACTCTCTGTTAGTGGAGGGCAGAGTTTACACACTACCTCTGGAGTGTGGGATTGACATACTTTAGCTACATTGGTTCCTTTGAAAGTTAAAGATTTGGACAGATATGTTTAACAGTGGACTGACCTATGTTAATTATAAAAGTGTGGTCAAAAAGTTTACTTGGTTTGAAAAATATACTTGTGTGAAGAAGTGATCACTCATTTTAATTTAAGTATAAGTAATTATTGTTGGAGCCATATGTATATGTCATTTATCCTATCAAAGCTGATACCACTTATCTTGTTCTAACTATATGAAAGTATGAACAGCACAACAAGCAGTCATTCTGTGCTGAATATGACTTAGCACTCACCTTTGGTTGCAACTGTAAGTTATACCCTTGTGTCTTCCAATTGTAAAATTCTTCATTAGGAGATTAACCTTTGATCAGTGAACAAGTGAACATCCAATTACATTTCTAGTCCTGCTGATTCTCATTGTTACATAATACCAGGTTGATAAAGTTATACCTTTGTACTGCGCTACCCCCAAATCCTCCATCATCCTCGACAGTTTTCTGCTTCAATTCACCACATGCAGCTTCTTGAGATGAGTCAGATTATGTTTAGTATTTAGTATACTTTGCAGTAAGAATCACCTTGTGTTTTGATCTGGTACCTTACTATTTGTAACACCTTCCTATTAAGTAATGAGGATGGTACATGGCATCAGAAACAAAACTAGTCAACAAGTTCAATGTTATTTGGTGGTAGGTGGTAAAATCACATATAGATCATTAGTTTGTTATGGCAGTGTCACATGCTGCTGGCAATAAAATGCTGTGTGTCCAGTGTATCCTATTTTTGTTTTATTTTTCCGTTTGTAATCTACATATTTCCTAGATGTTCAAACCCAGTGACAATTTTTTTTGGTATTGCCAGCAGGAAAAAACTTCTGGCTGTAATGTAGCTGTCATGATACAGATAGCTCTGTGGCCTCAGTGTTTTAGTCATTTAGTGCCATATTTTCATTGTTCAAGAATCAACTTATCAACATATTATAAGTTAACTAAAGGATTATTTCAGGTAATTGTGAATTTAGAGAATATTTTTAAGGTCCAGTAGTATAATTCTCACTCCAGTTTTTAGCTCATTATTTCTAATAATGTTGAATGTTAATAATGTAATAACTAAACGTTAAATATAGTGCATATTAGAAAGGACCTGAGAAATCATCTTATTCAGTCTCTAATCCCATATTTCATTTTACAGTGTTCCTGACAAGTTATCTATCCTGCTGAACCATTCCAGTTCACTGTTGCATAAGACAGCCCTTTGCAATGTTGAATGGTGCCTGTTCCTAGTTTTTCTTAATCGCGAAGTGAAATCCACATCTTTATGATTTGAACACATTGTATGTTCTGCCTTCTGTATGCCAAACCTTTTTAACATTTGAAGGTTAATAATCATATGAGCTAATTGTTAGGCTAACCATACCAAGTTGTTTCTTCATTTCATTACATGGCATGGTTTTATGAGAGTTTGCCTCTGCTGTATACCCTTATGAATGATCTGTACTTTTTAACATTTCCTCTCAATCTAACATCCTGAATAGGGTTCTAACTGGTGGATATGATTATATAGTGTACTCTGTCTTCTCTTGAAATGTGTACTGGATAAGATTTAGGTATATATGTTTGTACATAATATATAGTATATATAGGCTCAAATACTGCAGTAATTTTAGGTATAATATTTCAGTTAATTAAAATTTGTTTTGCAATTATAATAACAGTTGTGAATGTTTTTCTCTTTTTGACCCATTCTCATATTTTACTAACTGAAGTTGTCATGTGTTCTTGAGGATAATTTAAATAAATATAGGGTTTGTGAAAACCTGACAGATCCTAACTGTAACTCAGCTAGTGGGCAACATTATAATTTATTTATAGCTGTGTAATGTAGTTATTAATGAATTAATGTTGAATGAGGGCAAATTATACTATATTTTTGTGTGAAATTATACTACATGACAAAGGTTGGCATTATATAATAAGTACCCACAAAATGTTGACCTACTTGCAATAAATACAATTAATAATGTACATAAAAGAATGAAATTAAGCTCATTTTCTATCAAAAAAGAATTATTCATGAACAGAAAGTGGACAGCATAGATTTGATGACAGGAAGGTTGTAGCTAATCTGAATTACTGAGTGACCTAGGAAGCTTGCTCAGAGGGATTACAGAATAATTATGTTAATATGCAATTATCACCTCATTTCTTCTGTAGTAACCTCAAGATGTAGTGTAGTGAGAGTGTTATAGCAAGTGCTGATAGTTTGCAAAAATACTGATGTTTGAGATTTCTGAGACAATAAGTCTAGCTTGAGGCAAATAAGTGATGATCTGTCATCTTGAAGACAGATCTGACCTTTGTACTTTTTTTTTTTAGTGCTCACAGTATGTAACTAGAGGCAGTTATAGCTGTGGAACTCATTATGATTTTCTAGAAAGTGAAATATGTTTTATGCAGATTTAAAATTTCATTTGCAGCTTTTAAAAAAGTGTGTGAATTTTTTAAAGAACATTTTTAAATTTAGTTAAAAGAAAATTTCTGTGGTTATGTGATTACATGGGGGAGGAATTAGTAATCGTGTCTAAACATTGTTTGAAAAGATCCTAATTGATATAGCAAATCCATTGAATTGAAATTTAGGGAGTCCAAACAACATAACATTATTTATTTTAACTTATTAGCTTCCCTTTTTAAAACTTAATAATGCCTACTTTCACATATGTCCCTACTTTGTTATAGCAACATAAACTGGTATTGATGGCTGTGTTTTATGTATGACTATGTAAAGATAGTTGAAAAACTGTTTGAGACAGTGTAAAATTAGCTTATAGATCAGATGCTTTCTTGCCTGGATGACACATAATCCTCCATGATTGTAAGGAAATAATTTTTGATGTTGTCAAAATTCTAGGTCCATTGTTGAGTGCAGTAGATTTTTTTTTTTCAGTGCAGTAGATTTTGATACAGATTTTGTTCAGCATTGTATCTCAGTGCAACAGCTATGAGTCTTGAATACTGCTATTGAAAAAAAGTGTATTTGGAACACTTTATAGTTAGAATATATTCTGAAACATAAACAGGAAAGTTTTTAGTTATTCTGAAGATACTAGCTTACTGAGTCAATTCCTTATAGCATATTTCCTAGGTTATGCAGATTTTTAATAGTAATGTTCTAAGAAAGTCTTTCCACTTATTCGAAAAAGAATAATTGTTTTCTTGTTGAGTAGAGAAAATTATTAATTTGGGGGCAAGTAAGCCATATTTCAGTATGTAGGTGTGAAGGAAAACTTTGTTGAAGACCTCATTTTATATTTCAATAATATTTAATTTGACTTTTTAGTTAGATGTGTTTTATAGATAAAATATCTGTTATGCACATATGTTTTTTCTGTGTTTTTGAACAAAATAGTTTGATACCTTCAGGATATGAACTTATGAAAAGCTCTTATAAAGCCATTCTGGTAATGAGGATGTAGTCTCCAGGCCGACATCATATTCTCATAGTTTGTCACCCTGCTGTTCAGGGGGTACCAATGAAGTTGCTTTAAATGGGAAGCGTCTGTTCCATCTCTGAACCTCTAACACCAGAACAGATGGGTGGAACATAGAACATGGAAGGTTTTACCTCCGAGGTGGTAACAGTGAAGCCACTCATTAACACTGAATTTACCACTTCGTTAGCAATGTTGCTTCCTGTTGAGAAAAGCTAATATACGCTTTCAAATTGACTGAGCATATATTTGTCTACCTCTGTGATTATAATAAGTAGGAACAGAAAGTAACTTTCAGGGTAGTTTTTAAAAAATTTTGTCATTCATTTTAGATTTATGAGACTGTTGCTATTGAGGCGTTTTACTTTTTCTACCTAATTTAATGAGAAATATCAGGAATGGGTAATAGTATGGCACCAAGACTTGCTTTTCTTTCATTGACATTTGCACACTCCCTTCTAACACATGTTTATGTGCTGCCCATTTTTAACTTCTGTGTGTGTGATGTAGAGACTCCTGCTGGGTGCTGCATTAGCACCATTTTGTGGTGATATCATTGAATATGATCTTATTAGAAGTCTATTTTTATTACTGTGGAAGTTTACCAATCTCAAAACAGAATTCTAAAACCTACGAGGGGCGGAAAAATGATTGTTGATGTAAATAACAATGCCAAAGAAAAATATTTGTAATGTTTGTTGTATTAAAGAACACATTTTGTAGAAAGAATAAGATCATATTTTTAAGTGCTTGTTCTGAGTTAAGAAATAACAATTCTTTTATTCTTGAACTACACTTAATGTTTTACAAAGCATGAAATTGACACCATAAAGGATAGTAGATATTTTGAATTTTATTGAAAATGTTTTAATTTGGATTGCAATCTCCTGCTTTTCTAAAATATTATTACTTGTTATATAAATTAAAAATATTATGAAAGAAAACTGTGAGGGTTTTATTCTTTATCTAAGAGCAGGAATATAATCTGTCTTTATTTTTAATTTTGTATTTCTAATACTAGAGCAGTTCCTGGCACATAGTAAGTGCTCAATAAATATTTGGAGAATGTATAAACTGCACATACTACTATGTACAAAAGGAAAAGAAATACAGAAGTAATGCTAGTACTTCAAATAGTTAATACCTGGGGTTGCCAAATAGCAGGTTCTTTAAATTGTACATGAGGATTATTTGATATTTTGAGGACCTTGCTGTAATTGCTGAGTCAAGAAATCAGAACTTTATGAAACATATTATTTGAATGGTATATCCAGATTTCATACGAATAAAAACTATTATTCTGTTTTAGGAGCTTTTATTTTGGTTTTGCAATTGTGTTTTTATTCATTCAATACTTATTCAGTTCTTTATTCAACAGATATTGCCTGAGCACCTATGCCAAGTGCTGAGCTAGGTTCTAAAGATATGACAGTGACTAGGTTACAGTACCTGCCCTCAGAGAGCATACTTTCTTCCAAGAAGACAGGCAATTCTAGTACATTGTGGCCATTTCAAAGAGCAGTCATTACAGCCATGGAATGAATCTTTCAAACATTCAGATGTCTCCTTTACTTTTAAAACATCATGCTGTCTTTTCATAGTGATTAAATGTATTTTTTTAAATGCCTAGAAAATTTTTATCTACATTTTATATGAAATAAATTAAAAACATATTTTGGTTGGTTCATTGTAAAATTTTTTAGGCCGTTGCACTGGACTTTCAGATCATAAATAGGATAACTACTTCTAGAGAATGCCTAGAATTTGGGGGCCCAGGGTATGAGAATTTAACAGGGAGCTTCATTCATTTTAACTATACTAAAGTTAAAGTTAGAATTAAGGACAATTTTAATAAGGAATTAATGAAACCCTATGAATAAAGTATTTTTACAATTGGTAGAATTTTAGGAGAATGTTAAACATCTTGAGAGCAAAGCAGTCTTAAATATCTTAAAAATCAAAATTACTATCTCATAGGAAGCCATTGATGTTGATAGCAAATATGTTCGTTCAATTAAAGTTTTTTATTAAGTGGTATTTTGTAACCTTCCTTCAGCAATGAACTTTTAAGTGACAAAACTTTTGCTTCTCTGCAGTGTTTGAAAATTTAAATTATTCTCTAGTATAGAGAAAAAGTTTTCTTTTTATTAGCAATCTATATATGAGGTTTTAAAGTGGTTTTTTCAGTCCGTAGCAAATTCATTTTTTTTTGTAGTATATTCATTTATATTGTGTGTTTGTGTGCGTGTGTATGTTGCTTTTCCTTAGACAGTTGATATATATGCAATATTGGATTGCTGTTGCCTAACGTGAAGAACAGTATTAACCTTTGAGATGCTTTTAAAGTGTTTCCGTTTTTTTAAGTTTTCCTTCATTCTTGGAAAATTATTAGGATCTCAATTTTAATGAAGAGTAGAAAATTAAGCTGATAAAAATGCGTACTTCTAATTCTCCATACATTCAAATAGTATTTTTTCTTTCTTGCAAATCTAAATTTTTTTTTTCCATTTTCTAGACTAAATGTGTTAAATGGGCTTGCCAACAATATGGATGATTTGAAGATAAACACCGATATTACTGGTGCTAAAGAAGAACTCCTAGATGACAACGATTTTATCTCACAGAAAGAGAGTGGAGTTCATAAACCAAAAGATTGTCAGACATCATTTCAGAAAAACAATACGTTGACTCTGCCTGAAGAACTGTCAAAGGAAAAATCTGAAAAAGCCTTAAGTGGAGGCCAGTCTACTCTATTTATACATGCTGGTGCTCCTACTGTTTCTAGTGAAAACTTTATCTTGCCTAAAGGAGCTGCTGTCAATGGACCGGTTTCACACTCCTCATTAACTAAGACTTCCAATATGAATAAAGGCAGTGTTTCATTAACCACTGGACAGCCTGTGGATCAGCCAACAGCAGAATCTGGTTCAGCTTTGGAGGTAGCAGCTGATCTTCAGCTGTCTACACCACAGAAAGCAAGTCAACACCAAGTTTTATTTTTGTTACCAGATGTAGCACATGCTAAGAATCCAGCCCATTCCATTAAAAAACTACCTACCTCTGCTTCAGTTGGTTGTGAAATTCAGAATTCAGTAGGGAGTAGTATAAAGTCAGATAGCACTTTAATAAATCAAGTAGAGGAAGGTGAAGATAGTGATGATTTAGTGGTAAAAGATGATTGTGTCAATACATTAACAGGAATTTCCTCAGGTACAGATGAATTTAGGTCAGAAAATGACACAAACTGGGATCCTCAAAAAGAGTTCATTCAGTTTCTTATGACTAATGATGAAACAATGGATAAAGCTCCAGTTCACTCTAAAGTAGGTCTAGAAAAAAAGAGAAAGCGAAAAATGGATGTAAGCAAGATAACTCGTTATACTGAGGATTCCTTTAGTGATTCTAATTGTGTACCCAATAAATCAAAAATGCTAGAAGTAGGCTTTCTCGAACAGAATGAAGAGCTACAAGCAATAGACTCTCAGAAATATGCATTATCAAAAGTGAAGCCTGAATCAACTGATGAAGACTTGGAATCTGTGGATGCTTTCCAGCATATAATTTATAACTCAGATAAGTGTGGCGAAGACAGTTCACCTGTTCATACTAGCACTTTTCTTTCAAATACCTTAAAAAAGAAATGTGAAGAGAGTGATTCGGAGTCACCTGCTACTTTGAGTACTGAAGAGCCATCGTTTTACCCTTGTACAAAGTGCAATGTGAATTTTAGGGAGAAAAAGCACCTCCACAGGCATATGATGTATCATTTAGATGGGAATAGTCACTTTCGCCATCTTAATGTCCCAAGACCATATGCTTGTAGAGAATGTGGACGGACATTTCGAGATCGCAATTCACTTCTAAAACATATGATTATTCACCAAGAAAGGAGACAGAAGTTGATGGAGGAAATTCGTGAATTGAAAGAACTTCAGGATGAAGGAAGAAGTGCACGATTACAGTGTCCTCAGTGTGTGTTTGGTACCAATTGCCCTAAAACATTTGTGCAACATGCTAAAACCCATGAAAAGGATAAAAGGTACTATTGCTGTGAAGAGTGTAACTTCATGGCAGTGACAGAAAATGAATTAGAATGTCATCGAGGCATTGCCCATGGAGCAGTGGTAAAATGCCCTGTAGTCAGTTCTGATATAGCCCAGAGGAAAACCCCAAAAAAGGCTTTCATGAAAGACTCTGTTGTAGGATCATCCAAAAAATCAGCTACCTACATATGTAAGATGTGTCCTTTTACTACTTCAGCCAGAAGTATTTTTAAAAAGCACATGGAGTACTTGCATTCATCATCATGCGTGGATTCATTTGGTAATCTTCTTGGACTTGATAAAAGAAAAAGTGACGTCCTTGAAGAACCTGTAGATATCGATAGCACTAAACCATTAATAAAACAGCAGTCAACCACATTTCCAAAGAATTCTGCTCTAAAACAGGATGTAAAGCGAACATATGGATCATCCTCACAATCAAGTAATTTTTCAAAATTTCATAAGCGGCCACACAGAATACAGAAAGCCCGGAAAAGCATCACCCAATCAGGTGTAAACATGTGCAATCAAAGCAACTCTCCTCACAAGACTGTTACGAGTAAAAGCAGCATTGACCAAAAACCAAAGTATTTCCATCAAGCAGCAAAAGAAAAACCTAATGCCAAGGCAAATAGCAACTATATATATCGACACAAATACGAAAACTACAAAACCATAAAAAAATCAGGTGAATCATATCCTCTGCATTTCAAAAAAGAAGGTGGTAATTCATTAAATTCTTTACATCTGTTTTCATCATCGAGTAATTCTCACAATAGTTTTATTTCAGATCCTCATAATCCTGACACCAAAAGGCCAGAAAGCTTCAAAGACCACAGGCGTGTAGCTGTAAAGAGAGTAGTGAAGGAATCTAAGAAGGAAAGTTCTGTTGGAGGAGAAGACTTGGATAGCTATCCAGACTTTTTGCATAAAATGACTGTTGTTGTTTTGCAGAAACTTAATTCCGCTGAAAAGAAAGATAGTTATGAAACAGAAGATGAAAGTTCCTGGGATAATGTTGAGCTAGCTGACTATACTACACAGGCCATAGAAGATGAAACCTATAATGATATTAATCAAGAACATGTAAACTTACTCCCTCTATTTAAAAGCAAGGTGGAAGGTCAAGAGCCTGCAGAAAATGCTACCCTTAGTTATGATCAAAATGATGGCTTTTATTTTGAATATTATGAAGATGCTGGAACTAACAGTTTTTTGCATGAGATACATGATTCTCAGCATTTAGAAAATGCAGAAACTTCATTGTCAAAGCATAGTTCTGTTTTTCATTGGACTGATTTGTCTCTAGAGAAGAAATCATGTCCTTACTGCCCCGCAACATTTGAAACAGGTGTTGGGTTGTCAAATCATGTCCGGGGACATCTTCACAGAGCAGGATTAAGTTATGAAGCCCGTCATGTTGTATCACCAGAACAAATAGCCACAAGTGACAAAATGCAACATTTCAAAAGAACTGGCACAGGGACACCTGTTAAGCGAGTTAGAAAAGGTAAGTTCTCATGTGGATAATTTGGGCTAGAAGGTCTGTGTTCATATTCAGAGGATTTTAGTTTTGTTTGAGTTTGGTCTTTATTAGAATCACATAAATTCCTGTTACAGAGTTAATTCGTTTTAGGGTGGTCAGTTTATAAAAAATTCTGATATTACTCTTAAAAAATTTTTTTTAGCTATAGAGAAGTCTGAAACTACTTCTGAACACACTTGTCAGCTCTGTGGCGGTTGGTTTGATACTAAAATTGGATTATCAAATCATGTTAGAGGCCACCTGAAAAGACTTGGAAAGACCAAATGGGATGCTCACAAATCTCCAATCTGTGTTCTGAATGAGATGATGCAAAATGAAGAAAAATATGAAAAAATCTTAAAGGCATTGAACAGTCGCCGTATTATTCCCAGACCATTTGTAGCTCAAAAACTTGCATCAAGTGATGACTTTCTATCTCAAAATGTTATACCTCTTGAAGCGTACCGTAATGGCCTAAAGACTGAAACTCTGTCAGTATCTGCATCAGAGGAAGAAGGGCTGAATTTCTTAAGTGAATATGATGAAACAAAACCAGAACTGCCCAGTGGAAAAAAGAATCAGTCTCTTACACTGATAGAACTTCTTAAAAATAAAAGGATGGGAGAAGAAAGGAATTCTGCTATTTTTCCTCAAAAGATCCATAATCAGACAGCAAGAAAGAGATTTGTTCAGAAATGTGTTCTTCCATTAAATGACAGTCCATTAATGTATCATCCACAAAAAATGGACTTGACTGTGCACTCAGGTAAGAGGACATTTATGATTATTTTATCATATACAATTTAAAAGCAGTTCAATTATGTTTTCTTTAGTGGAATATTGTGGAAAACACTTTCTCAGAATCTTTAAGCTGCTTTTTTTTTTTACAGAGCACAGATTGGTTATTCTACTGTCATTTCTATATAACTCTTGAATTTGATGCTCATCAGCACTGATTTCTCTCTGCCTCATTTCTTGGTCTGAATATAAGGCGATAACAAAAGTAAAAGAAAACCACGCAAAAAAACAAAAAGCTGATCTGTAAAAATAAAATTTGCTATGGCTGTAGGATGGTTATGGATGGGAGGTTGACATTGTTCAAAAGCATAGTATTACCGAAAAGGCAAACTTCTGTCATATTTTTGCCAGTGTTCCAAAGTGATAATGTTTTCAAGATTTAGTTATTTGTTTTTCCACTGCATGGGTAAAACAAAACAAAACAGACTGTATGAACTGAATGGATTGGTATCTGTTGTATGTTGTGGTTAACCTAAAGAAACCTCTCCTTCTCCATTTCCTCATTGTATTGTGGGATAGTTTGGTTTTGGAGAACTGTGTGAGTATAAAACATGTTTGTGTGGGGTTTTAGATTTTTATGACAGCGTTTTAATTGAACAGAACAGATGATTTAGCTTAGTGCTTGTGCACCAGTGTTTTTCCTTTGTAAAGTAATATTTTGTATGTACTGGCAAATGATGTGACAGTTAAAGTAACCAAATTTTATTTGGTATTGCTAAGTTGGTTTATACGTTTAGATTAGAAGAATTTTAAGTGTCTTCATAGATTTCTTTTGGAGGTTATGTTGAAGGCTTACTTAGATGGGCTCATGATTAGAGCCCTAAGTTGACTGTGTCTGAGGTAATAGTAATTGGCTAATGGATTAATAATGAGTAAAATTACTGTAAAGTAATGTTGATTTGTTTGCCTTGGGCAGACATTGATATATCCCAAGTATTTGTAATGCAGTTTTGATTTAAGGAAAAATTAATTTGTGTTGTTAGTGGTCTGAAAAACAATTTATCTTGTATGGGCTTCTGGCTAGTAGGGCTCTTTTTTCTGTACAAGGAGAGTCTTTCAGAGTCAAGAGCTTTCCGTATCTTTTCCAAAGGATAAAATGTGGGGAAGAAGATGTGTTAGTTGTGTTGACCAAGGTGTAGTATACTTCAGAGGAGGGAAACATATTTGTGGCTATAATAATGTGGACGAAGTCAACTGAAGTGTGTTGGGGGAGTGAGGGTTGTCTGAGAAATTAGGAGTTTCTTATTGTTTCAACATGTTTTCTTTCCTGTAATGACTACGATGTTAGCTTGTTGATCATTTATTTAGCACAAAGATTTTAACAAAAAACTTCAAATCATTAACTTTCATTATTGATTGCGCATTCAGAGTAATGAACATAAAATGCCCTGAATAAAATGTTGTGTCTAACAGCTGTTCAGTGGTGTGTTTTACCACCTTTTCTCCCAGCCTTCATCGGAAAGCCTAATTTAGTATTGAGCCTTTTATAGTTTTGTGGGTAAAACACTTTAATTACCACTTTGTCAACTAGACTTTTTAGTTCTTTTTATTGGTAATGTTGTAAGCTTTGAAACTTCTCAACAAGAACTGTGCTATTCAAATCACAGGGTTGTATTTTAGTAGGTTTGAGAAATGATCTGCGTAACACAGAAATCTGCAAGAAAGTGATAATAGGTGTTAAATCCAGAGGATCTCAGAGGTTTAAGTTCCTCCTCTTCTATCTTTCCAAAGAGCATGGGTTGGCTCTAAATACTAATTACAAACTAATAATTGTTAACTTAATCCCCCCTCATTTTAAGTTAAGTTAATTCAATGAACGTTTTTTTAAACCATCTTTATTGTGGTACTTTTCTACACGCTTTAAGCTAAGAAAATTTCACTTTTTGAAGTGAGAACTGGATTATAGTTTTCTTTTGAATGATAGGTATGCCTGTGAAGCTTAGAACATGTGTGCATTGCAATACGACGTTTACAAGTGCTGTTAGCCTGTCCAACCACTTACGCGCTTATGCACGAAAGAAGAGTGCTGGACTTTTGACTGGTACAGGTATGTTTGAACAGATATCACAGCAAGTCTGTTTGATACAATACTTTTTTTCTCACCAGACTGGTGCTAATTCAGATAATATTTGTAGGTTTCTTTGGTAAGCAGCAGTTGAATCTGAATACACATTAAATTTCAGCAACTTGTAAACTATTACATATAATTTTAAGCAAGTTATTCTTTTTCATTTGGCTCTTATTGCCTTGATTTTAAGAAAAAAATAACCCAATAGGGGTGTGGAACTTTTGAGTCCACATTAATCCCATTGATTTTTGTATTTTACTATTTTTGATTTTTAAATTTATTTTTGTTAGATTTCAGTAAGACACCTCTCTTTGATAAAAAGAAAATTGTAGTAGTAGCTTGGGAAAGTGCTATACTAGAAAAGGAAATTATAGTGAAATTTCAAATATGTAGGATTGATTAGAAAACTAATCAAACTAATGAGTGCTCATTAGTCTATAGATCAAATCTTGGGCAAGCCTTAGTAATGGCCTGTTTTGACAACTAAATAGATTTTTCTTTTAGTAGCCCTAAACTATATTTAGAACTAATAAATATAGCTATGCATATAAGTGATAACATGCACATTTCTGTGTTATTTTTGGTTGGTTAGCTCAACCTTGCAGATACCTCTTCATACTGCTCATCTGTAAAAATTTTATTAGCTTACTCATATGTAATATACTTCTTATACCTTGCCAAATGCTTTGCTTTTTCGTTTGTAGTCTTTCAAGCTACCCTGCTTTAGTAAATCCCATTTCTCTCACATCTTAAAATATACCCTTTTCTAAATAGATCTACATTAATCCTTTTGCCTAACATTCTTTCCAATCTTTTTATTTCTCTTGCTCTCTTAGTTCACTGCCTTCTGCTTCCTTCTAGTTGTTTTCCCAACTTTTTTGTTCTCCCTCATGTCCTATGACTTACATCCATTATATTCTTGCTGCCAAAGAAATACTTGTATTCCTACTGGTGTCTTTCTTCTGCTTCTTTGCTTTTTCCTTGTCTTGATGTACAAATGACAGGGATGACTCTTGACCATTTATATTAAGAGGAGAAGATTAGAGTGAGTTTTACTTTACTGGTTTAGTCCTACAGTGAGGTTATAATTTTTATATACCCCACCTTCATCAGGCTTGGAAAGTGATTGCAGACATTAGAGGGGCAGGGCAATGAAAATAAGAGACTGTAGAAATGAGAAATCATTATTACTGTTATTATAGCAGCTAGCCTTTATTGAACACTTACTGTGTGTCAAGCGCTATGCTATGAAGTTTACGTGCATATTTAATCTTCACAACAACCATATGAGTTGTAGGTACTATAATTCTCTCCATTTTACAGGAAACTAGGGCTTAGAGAACTTAAGCAATTTGCCCACACTCATACAGTTAATAAGTAGCAGAGCTGAAATTCTGATCAAGCCTGTCTTAACCGTAGACCTTTGTTTTTAATCACTGTATTCTCTACCATATACAGGAGGTCCATTTCTTGGATTTATTTTAGAATGAATACAATTGAAAATCCTAAAATAAAGTTGTGTTAAAGGTGGGGAGCATTCTGGTGAAGACTGAAAGAACAGGGACCCAAGAAATGGTTAGGCCTAGATTAGGCTTTGGAGGACTCCAGAAAGTGTTCTCTTTTGACTGTTCAAGCCGATTATGCAAATATCCAATGAGGCAAGTTCTCTCCAGTTCAGATTTTGTTAGTCCGTTAAAAAAAATGCTTTCACCTCATCTGAAAATTCTTCAAAACATAACCCTCTATTGACCAAGGGTGCATTCTATTGAACATTACCTAAAAAACAGAAAAGTAATATAGGATGAATGGGCATATATTCAAGGCCATCAAGGAAAAAAGAGGATCATGTTTTTAAAGTATCATTAATTAAATACTAGCCAAAATGTCACAAGTGCTAGAAAATATAAAGTGTGTGTTTGGCCATCCTAGGCAAATGAAAGGAAATGAAAAGCTGAAGAAAGTCTAGGGTGGTATTTTCCACATCCAGTACCCACTTTTGAGAAACATAAAAAATTTATGCCTCCTTTTCTTGGAAATTCTGAAGCATTTTACCCTTATTTTTAAAATCTTGTTGACTAGTAGAGCTACACAGAAGACATCTTTGCTGTTTATTCTTGCCAAATAAGCAGGGGTTTTTTGTTGGTTTTTTTTTCTGTCCTTTTTCGTGACCGGTAAAGGAATCGCAAACCTTGGCTTGGTGTCGCCCGCACCGCGCTCAGCCAGTGAGCGCACCAGCCATTCCTATATAGGATCCGAACCCGTGGCGGGAGCGTCGCTGCTCTCCCGAGTGCGCCACGGGGCTGGCCCCAAATAAGCAGTTTTTATCTAGCTTTATTAATGTTTTCTGTTTTCCAAGGGGAGGAGTCTGTATTATGTTTATAAATTCCACATACTTATTCTCTTCCTCACTATCAGTATCACTGGTATAAAGCAAGGGTCCCAACCTGTGGTCCTAGAGGGTTCCCCACAGGGTTACTGTAAGTGATTTACAAATCTTTTATGTTACATTATGAATAACAAGCATCATTTTTAAAGAATATGTAGATGCTCTTTTGATGAATAATATACAAACTTATTTTTATAAAACCTTACCTTAATATGAGTATTAATATTATATTACCTTAATATATCACAAAACTGGAACCATTTTAAAGGGAAGATAGTAGGAACAAAGCCTCCATAAAGATGTTTAGTATGTGTGTTCCTGATACAAACAGTCTCCATTCATGTGGATTTTAAGTTGTGTGATCCACTCTTGAAGGAAAAGCTTTTATACTCCCATATTTATATACTAAATGGCGAAGGCCTTTGGTTTCCTGTGAGAGAATAAACTTTCAAGCCTTCTTAGAAGCCACCAGCTCCTGGCCTCTTTTATGGGAACTGGTGGCCTTTTGAGGGGAAGAAATATTTCTTCTAACTTAATGTATCTCCAGCTACCCTGAATAGAGTAAAAAGGATACCCCTCTGCTCCCCCAAATATCTATTCACTGATACATACTTCTGATGTGATGATTCTCAATCTTTTGGGGGGTCACTGGCCTCTTTGAAAATTTTATGAAAGCTATGGGTCCCATCTCAGAAAGATGCACTTATTCATCCACAGATAAAAATTTTTATATATATAGGCTTTGCATATTTCCCAAAGGCTGTCATCCTCTGGCAGAAAATTGAGAAAGGAGAGATGCCAAAATAAAAATGACGTAGAAAGAATACAGAACTAAGAAATTATTAGTATTTTTTTAAGAGTAGAAGATGCTTAAGATACAAGAACTGTGTAACTTTAAAACTAATTCTGCTATCACAAGTATAAATTAAAACACATCCTCCCTAATATTAGTAAAAGGGACTGATGAAGAAAATAAGAAAGCTTTGGAATTGAAGACATGGAAGACGTAGCCATGCTTGGGACAGTTAAATTATCAAAAAAGAATAAATTGCAGAGATTAAAATTTTGCCTAGAACTGACCCAGTTTATCTTCCATTCGGTAGGTTAAAATAAATTATTTAATAATTTTCATGGGTCTTCAGTTGTAGATAATTTATGAAGCTGATTTTTCTGTAAGTGTATTTTTGTCCAAAGAGACTAGTATCAAAGGGTTTACTTTATATCCTGTCTTGTAAATTCAAGGCAGACTTCTTATTCAAGGATTTATTCCAATTGCCGTAGACTACACTATTAGTAGGCTTCTTTTTCAGATTTTGATCTCTTTACATTAATGTTTTACGTGCTCATGCAGATTTTTTTCTGGTTCATTCTATATACAGTCTAATAAGAAAATTATGTAATTTTCATTTAAAATCAGAAATTTCATGATATAGTTCATATTAAATGTTTTTGGATTTTTTATTTTAACTATTGACTTTTTTGTGGTTGATAATATTTTAGTTAAATTCTATCTTTTTTATTCTGGCAATATTAAGAACACAGTTCTTAATTATTAAGTTATAATTTGATTTAGCCTTGTTGTCCCAGCTGAGTAATACTGCCTCTTTTACTCTCCATAAGTGTTCTGGATTGAATGATAAATTATATGATCACCCTGGTTATTAAAATTCCTAAAACAGTTTAAATTACTTAAAGTATGTTCTACCAACCTAATCTGCAGTTGGGAACAAAATAATATTTTGAGGCCAAAGAAAGAGTGAACTTAACAGCTGAGGAAATGGAAATAATTACAGTCAGAGTAAAGAGAATGTTGCGAAAGGAAATATATTTGTGAGATGAACTCGTGTTTGCACAGTGCTTCTCTGTGGTACATAGCATTCTGTCATCTCTTGAAAAAAAAAAGAATAATGGTGGCATTCAACATTGTTATTGGGACTCCATTTTACATCTTAACTCCATATACAAACTCACATTTATACACATGCATAATCCTTTGTTCACTCATTCACTCGCCTGAATTCTGATATGCTCTAATTTTTTTAAATTTTATTCTTTTTTTTATTAAAAATTAATGCTAGTCATGACTCAGTAAATTGATTTACTACCCACTAAAAAGCCACTACCCACAGATTGTAAACACTGCCCTAAGTACTTGCCTCTTTCTCTCAGGGACTGGTACTGACCACAGCTAACAGTAATAATACCTTAGAAATCATAACACTTCTGTGGCAGCAGGTAAATTTTCTTTATGCATTTTATTCGAGTTTTTATCTATAGATCACATTTTAAAAACCAAACACTAATCTTCAAGATTTAAAGTAAATTGAAATTTTTTATTTAAAATTAATATTTTATATATATATGCAAATATGTGAGAGGGGATTCATTTTGTTATGTTCAGAACACTTTTTTGATAACATTTTGGAAGTAAAGTATGATGCTATTCTACAGCAAATGACTCACCCATCATAATTAATGACTTTTCCAATGAGAAAAAATAGTTTAAAAAAAAAATTGGTACTAGAGCTTTTTAGTCAATATCACTCGTGCAGTGTATCTACATTCTTTTTGGTAAAGTCAGTGTTTTATACCATCCACTTTTATTTTAAGTGTAATAGTAGATCGTATGGTTCTTTTGCCTGTTTTCAGCTTTAATGATATAATTGCTCATAGAGATCTACAAGTGCTAATGAACATGTAACACAGTGGGTTTGTAAGCCACTGGAGGTCATTCTTATATTGTGGAAAGTGCTATGGAAACACTTCTTGCTGTGATAGGAAGGAAAAGAAATAGTATTTTGAAAGCTTCCCAATGTGTCTTAAATTACTTGTCCTTTCATGAGTGTCTCTGCAGTGTCTTTTAAAAATATTATTGTAATGTTGCATGTTCAAGAAATTGTATGCTTTTAAAGTGATTCATTCAGCCTGAAAGAGGATAAGTAGAAAATTTTTATCTTCTTCCTAATATTAAACTCTAAAAAAGCAAGCCAACTTCTGCTGTAAGCAAATACTGTGATAATTCCTCCAGACTGGACTGTGTGGAGGATATGTGAGAAGTATGAGACATGTCCTTGCCATCAGAACTGGGGAAAGGGGTATTGGCAACACATATAAAACTATCAAAATTAGAGAATTGTACAAGACAGTATACAATAAAATGGCATATGGAGTTCAGGTTGTTTATTTTAGTCTAGGCCTCCTTTTGAGAGGAGCTGGGAGTTAAATGGGGCTTCTTTTTTCCTATTGCATTGACTATTTGTCTCATTGTTAAGTATAGAAAAAAAAATAGCTTATGCTGGTATGTTTCTTGTCATTTTTTAAAAGAGAGAGAGAAATAAACTAGTCACAGAAAATTTTCCTTCATTCAGTGGAGGTTTGAGTTCCTGTACCAGGACTGTACTGAACTATAAATACCCTGTACTCCATCTGCCTAAACATAATCATGACCCAGTGGGATAAGTACAAGTATGCTATTTAAGAAAGCTTTATAAGGTTTTAGCCAGACTCTAAACTTGAAGGATAAGAGTACAGTTTTAGGAAGAGGAGATGAAATAGAACATTCAGGATAGATATTTGGGGAGATGGTTATGCCAGAAAGGTAGGGGGTTGGTGCTTTGAATGCTTGGTAAAAAGTTTAAGAAGTCATTGAAGGACTTTTTAAAATAAGGGAATGGCGGGCCGAGCCCGTGGCGCACTCGGGAGAGTGCAGCGCTGGGAGCGCAGCAGCGCTCCCGCCGCGGGTTCGGATCCTATATAGGGATGACCAGTGCGCTCACAGCGCTCACTGGCTGAGCACAGTGCGGCTGGTCTCAAAAAGGACAAAAAAAATAATAATAATAATAATAAGGGAATGGCAAGGTCAAACTTGTATTTTAAAAAACTATCATGGATGGGTTTCTAGTACTTTGTGTAGTACTGTTTTTGTTAAAAGCATATATCTTTATATATTTATCTGCACAGTAACATATCATTTATTCAGGATTAGCAAGGTAATAGATTGTCTGAGTTGAGCAAATTTTCTAGGTAACTGAAGACTAGCCCTTCAGGTGTCAAACTTGATTTTTCCTGACCATTGTGATGGTAGTCTTTCTAAAATGTTCTTATTTCTGCCTTGTGAAACAGTACTCAATTTAATTTAATCATTTGAAAATTTAGTTATCCTTATAGATACTATTTTATTATGCCAGCAAGAAATGGCTATTTGCCTACTATACTAAAAGATGATTGGCTGATTTATTCACTAATTAAACAAGCATTTTTTTTAGCTCCTGCTGTGGTTTATGCATTGTGCTAAGTACTGCAGAGATGAATTGGATCTTACAATACAGTACAAGCACATATATACATAACTGTAATACAGGACAAATTGGTAAGTGCCATTGGAGAGGTATGTGTGAAATACTGTGGAAGTTCAGAGGAAGAGGAAGGTACTTTCAGCTAGACTAGAAGGACCCTGCAAGGTTTTCGGAAGTAGCCTTTGAGTGGACCCCAGAGGATAGTTAATTGAAATCAAAATGGAGGTCAGGGGTGGGGAAGGAACACACCTGAAAGAGGGAGTATCTGGGACAAAGTGAGAAGTATATTGAAGATTCTAGCAAGAGGTAAGGGAATTGAATTGGATTGATAAAGTGAGTCAGGTAGAGGACATAAATGCTGGTCTAAAATGTTTGAATTAATTTTATAGTGAGGAACTACTGAATTTTTAAAAAGAATTTGTGTAATGGTTTTTAAAACTGCTTTTTAAATAAAAGTTAAAGGATTTGGTAGGGATTGGGACAAACTGTAGGTGAGGTTACTGTACCAGAGCAATTTACAATAGGTATGTTAAGGAAGGATAATAGATGTGTGGATAATATTATGGAAATAAAGTAAGCAGGACTTTGCAGATTAGCTAAACGTAGAGGAATAAGAGGTAAGAGACAGAGATTGCTCAGGGTTTTAAATCTTGTTACTGGGAAGGTGTTTATACCAGTACAGTTAATGAATCTGCAAGTATGCTGTCTGTTAGAAGGGTGGGCTTCATTACTTTTCTGTTATTTTTCTAGCAACAAACACCTCCTCACCCAGCAATCCACTGTTAAAAGAAAAATTTTAGGCAAGTTAAATTTAACAGAGTTTAATTGGGCAAAGAGCAATTAGTGAATCGAGAAGCCCCCAGAACCAGAATAGGTTCAGAGCAGTTCCACATGGTCAGATATCATCTATGGATGGAAAAAAGAAAGTGAGGTACAGAAACAGCTGGATTGGTTACAGGTGGGCGTTTGTTTACAGTTGGCTGCCTATGATTGACTGAAGTTTGGCTGTTGTGATTGGCTGAGACTCTGCTACTTGTTATAAGTTACAGTTCACTAGGTCCAGAGAGAGCTTTAGGACAAACTTAACTTAATACCACTATAACAAAGCAAATAACCACACTTATTGAATCAGTAAGTTTTTTAGAAGAGTAGAGCCTGAGAGTTTTGCACCATTGTAGCATAAAATACTTAAATTTTATGAAGCTTTTTTGCCATTATTGATTACAAAATTTAGTTGTATTTGGTTGATTTTTTTTAACATCTGCTTTTTCATAGAAGTCTTATCTAGTTCCCTAGCATTCCTGTTGGTTTTGTTACTTAATAATTGTCTGGGATTTTTTTATGTTTGGGCTTTTTTAAATGTGTCTGATATCTTTATATCCTCAGTTGTAGTATTTGTGTTTCTTATGGCTTCTGTTCTAACATGAATTTCTTGAATGGTGTTTATATGGATTAAGATACAGTTAGACCTTAAATAACAAGGCTTGTTGCTGGCCAGAGCTAAACTTTAGGTAATCTGCTTTAAGTGACTTTATGGAAATAGTAAAATAATACACAGACTTTCTTTTTTAGAGGTTAAGACAAGAGAATATCTTGTTGGAGATTGATATTCTCTCACCAAGGAGGTAGAAAAGTAGAATTTACTATTTATTTCTTTGTTTAGGAATAAGGTGAATGTTTAAAATATATATTTAATTGTAGCCTTAGCTGGAAGTTAACTAAAGCAGAAAGTATTTGGTCAGCACTGTGTTCCATTATAGTTTGGATTTTGGCTGGATTATGTAAAGCTCTTGAAAATTATAAAAAGCCATATCAGATCCCTTTGTGACATTTAGATTTATATTATATGATTGTGAGCACTAATTTAAGTTAAATGTGATTGTTGAAGATAATTTAAAGGAAATTTTAAAGTAAGGTGGTTTTCCTACCTAATTAATTTGTGGTGAAAAACAAGTATTTAATTATTCCTACTATGTCTGAAGTGATATTTTAGAAATACAGAGACTTTAGAGGGCAGGGAGTGTGATTATACCCACGTGATTCTAAACAAAAGTGACTTAAAGCAGATTTGTCATTATGTACTTTAATGTTTATTCTCACTTTAAATTCTTAGTCTTAAAAAAGTGATTGATATTGATAACAAGTGCCTATTTTGCTTAATAAAATAGCATGAAAGTCCAACTTACTTTGAAAAGAAAAATATTTATCAAAGAAGTAATACATTTGCTATCATATTAACTCTTAACCAACCAGTAAACCACTTGTAGCTGAGGTATTGTTAGCTTTTTTAGCTTTTGGCAAGCTCATAAAACTAGGCTGCTTTTAATTTCTCTGTTTATAAAAATGTGTGATGAAGTATCATATTTATGTCTAATTTTCCCTTTTACCTCTTGAGAGTACTTGCTCAAAATATTTTTCTTACTAATTATCCCCTCTACTTTGAAATATCAGAGGCTTGTACATTTTTCTTCTTCCTAGTAGACCCAAGTCTAAATAAAAGGCTACCTTTACTTCCTTTAACTCATTCTCTGAACCATGCTTATAAGGTTGTTGCTACCCTTAATGTAACCTCCTACTTTATAGGGCAAACTCAAGCTACCTGTTTCCTATAGACTCATACTTAAGCCAAAAATCTAATCCTTAAAGCAAAGGAAATCTGCTTTCCAGGTATTTTGCATTTCATCCTCTTCAGGTAAAGTGTTAAAATACACAGGATCTAGTTAACTTAGCCGCTGATTGTTGTGTGATTCTGGATTACTGTTTTTTAGTCAAAGGGAATGGAAATCAAAAAATATTGATGAAAGTTACTTAAGGTAGTGAAAAAAAATACCCAATTTTAGAGTAAAATTATCAAGGGAAAGTGATATTGAAAGTAAATACTTCTGAGGTTACTAATTATATCTTTATGTTTAATTCCTTATTGGGAGGGAAACATTGCTTTTTATAACAGTAAATCTTTTAAACTGCTCATCTTGGGAATAATGATTGGTTTGATTATGGCAGTATAGCTAGGAGTAGGGGAGTCCTTTCCAATTTTAAGGTGCTATAGAGAGGGGATTTTCTCTTAGCTACTTTTGTTATGGGCCAAGAGATTAAGGGATGGAACTGAATGCAGCCTTTCTCACTGACTGACTACATAATATACAGGGTCCAGTGCAAAACAGTGTGTTGCTCCTTGTTGAAAAGTTATTATGAATTTCAAGACTGCAGTAGCAGAGCATGAAGACAAGTGTGGAGCCCCGTGCAACTGCACAAATTGCACATCCATGAAGTTGGTTTTGTAGACACCTCGTACAAAGAGAAAAGTATAAAACTGAAGAAGTGAGTTTGGTTTTTTAACAGATGGCTTCCCCTACCTCACCCCACCCCTATTCCTACTTTATACAAGCTAACATGTTTCTTTAAAAAAAAAAAAAATATCTCTGATTCTTTTTTAGTTGGGATAGGGGGAAAGAAAATGCTATTTACACAATCTTCTATATGCTTGGGGCTTATGAACCTTAAAAAATTAGTGACAGCAATTAGAATTGAGTTTATATATGAGTTTATGTATCTCACACTTGTGTACCCTTTGGGACATGTGTATCTTCTTCCCACCTCACCACTGCCACTACCACCTCCACTGCCAGCTTTTTAATGGTGATGGAATGATGGTTTGCCTGTTTGTGTCATTTTTATTCCTACTGTCTTCCTGAATGAGCTCATGGCTACAATTGCCTACTCAACATATACAGGCCAAGTAGATGGAGAAGAAATTTTCTTCTTCAAGTAGGGCTAGCTCTACCATGCCTCTTATTTTGAGTATATACGTATAATCTGGACATTATAGTAAGTTTCACTTAACCCCAGAGATGCCAACAACCAGTGAGGAAATAGATGAAATAGGGCTTTTAAGTAATTGGGCAGGAGAGGATGGTTGCAAATAGAAATATTTTGTGGTGAATGTTAATTTAGTTATGGTGTGCTTCTTTATCATAGAAGCTTCAGGTGTTGGTATGAAATCAGTTCTCTTTCTCTGAGGTCATTTGTATAATGAAGCTATTATTGTGTATAATGGGCAGAAAGGTGGAAAGGGCAAAAGATTGTATTGAATAATGTCAGTGCCAAAAGTAAATACTAATGGCTGAGAAAAGAGACTTGAATTTGTATGTGTTGTATTATTTATTGATTTGCTTTTCGCTGATCTGGTTTAGTGCTTTGGACACTTTGCTGCTGCTGCTGTTGTTGTATTTCATAGCATAGCAGTATGGTTTTCTTTTTGAAGACTCATGAGTCTATTGTATTTCTC
This sequence comes from Galeopterus variegatus, assembly GCF_000696425.1. NCBI lineage: Eukaryota > Metazoa > Chordata > Mammalia > Dermoptera > Cynocephalidae > Galeopterus > Galeopterus variegatus. The sequence goes on along the minus strand of NW_007727151.1, from coordinate 234,488 downwards.
TTTCATATTTCCATATGACCAAAACAGCTGTTTTATTGAAAGGTATATTATAAAACTTTTTGTATATGACCTTATGGCTCAATTAATTCTCCTTACAAGTAAAATATTCCCATTATCAGTTTAGATTCTTTATTAAGTCAGATAAATTCAAAGATTTTTGACTGGCTTCTGTTTAAAATTGATCACTTAAACAGTTTTTTCACCTTGAATAGGAAACTTAGGATGATTTGAGTGACTGGATTTGTTCCTTTCTAAAGAAGCAATTATACTCTGGGACAAGAAAATTAAGAATTTCTAAAAATAGTATTTTTATATATTTCAAGTATAGAAACAATGTTAGATTTAAAATACTTTGGAAAGGGAAAAAGGTGTGTGTTTTTTTGTTGTTGTTGTTTTTTGACACCAGCGCAAATAAAATCCTATTACAAAAAAAGGCTTTGTGTAACAAAATTATCTACTTGGCAGATTATTCATATAAAAAAACTACATACCTTTTTGTTAAGCCTTTGGTTATTTATCGCAAATATTGATGAGCCCATTGTACCAAAACTGAATGCATTAGTGATGTTCTGTATTTAATGTTCTAGTGACTCGTAAGACAGTACAGAAAGAAATTGCTTTTCTCTCTAGATACAGTAAAATCTGTTAAGTGAGAATATTTATATAATAGACATGTTTGTACATCATCCTTTTCATTTAATGGAACATTTTGTGTAAATCATCTTTTTACGTAGAGGGTGCTGTATAGATGTCCTCTTTGTGTGCGTATTATGTTAAAAACACTAAATTTTTTTTACAGACTTTTCTAAATGTATGAGCAATATTACATCGCTGGATGTTGGTATTAGAACAAACTATTCCTGGGGCCGGCGCACTGCTACAGTGCGCTGCTTGGGAAGCATGGTGGCCCTCCCGCCGAGGGTTCGGATCCCACATACAGACCGGCCGCTCACTGGCTGAGCGAGGTGCGGGAGCAACACCGAGGGTTGCGATTCCGTTGCCGGTCCCAGTCCGGTACGGGCGCGACACTGAGGGTTGCGATCCGTTGCCGGTCACGAAAAAAGACA
>NW_007727151.1:207670-233193 GCF_000696425.1 Galeopterus variegatus | reverse complement strand
GGCCCTCCTGCCGAGGGTTCGGATCCCACATACAGACCGGCCGCTCACTGGCTGAGCGAGGTGCGGGAGCAACACCGAGGGTTGCGATTCCGTTGCCGGTCCCAGTCCGGTACGGGCGCGACACTGAGGGTTGCGATCCGTTGCCGGTCACGAAAAAAGACAAAAAGGAAAAAAAAAAGAAAAAGAAAAAGAAAAAACTATTCCTGTAAAATGTATTCATGTTTCACCTGTTAAAAAAAGAGTAGCATTTCAGAGGATAAGAAATTTAGAAGTAATAGTGAAGATATTAAGACACTTGAAACATTTAGGTTCAATTACCAGAGGTCCCAGGTTCTCTAAACTTAAAGATTATCAGTAATATATATATATATGCTGGCACATTTGTCCTGTTTTCCAAGGTCATAATACCTTCGAATACTAATTACTACAAAAACTACGGCATTCTTATTTAAAATTTAGATCTGATCATTCATGAAACAGCCTAAACTTCAGAGTTTCCAGTCTATAAAGCATCAAAAGTCAGAAAATATTTTTTTCTCAAAGAAAATGTCAAAAATATTTCTGCACCTCAGAGTAAACATGTTCAGTTCCACTTTAAAAGTATCACAGCAACTAAATGTAACTTAAATGCTTTATAACTGATAAAACATTCTTTTGCATACTTCCCCACCATCCTCTGCCCTTCTCCCTTAATTTGCTTTACAACCCTAACATTAGCATTCTGTAAACAAATTTTTTAAGCATTGTTATAATGTATTCTATTTGTATCCTACAGTAATTTATTAGCATTTTAAAAGGAGTTTGAATACAGTGTGGCAATTTTGACAACAAGCAAGCTCATCAAAGTGATATTCTGCCTGTAATCTCATGATAACCGAATGCTTGCTCTGTTCCACGTAACAGAGAACAGACATTGTATGTGGTTACCTTATAGATGGAAAGAGTAGCTGACATCTAGTAGCATTTACCCTTTGAGTTTCCTGAACTCTACTTCTAGTGTATGAATCACCAAAAATTTACTTAAGTTCGAATTGCTCACCAAAGCAACTGGTAAAAAGAAGGTTCTGATTACGAAGTACATGATACTTCAGTCTTCATACTATCTGCCTAGTGTCTACACTTAGGCTGCACTGGTCAGCGATTTATATCTAGAATAATGAAGTGTGTGTGACTGTAGCAACATATTTAAACAAGTGGTGCACAGGTGTTGTACAGGAATATTACCTATATTAAGTAGCAGCAGAACAGATTTCCATTCATATGCTATCTAAATGTCAATAGTTACATTACTGGATTGTGTTTATTATTTACTCCAGAAGTATTTGTTGAGTTCCTACTATGTACCAGGCTCTTCACTGTGATAACTAATGAGAACCTTGTAAGATTTTTTTATTCCAGATTTTTGTTGATTAGCTTTGAATTAGCCATTCTTTAATACCTAACTTGACTTGCAGTAGTTCTTTACTTATTAGACTCTTCTTCTAAGGATAAACAGAAAAAGACTGTGGGACTGTGGATCCTAGATTTTACTTTTAACAGGAGGGTGACAGGAAGCAGTGGCTTCAATAAGAATTAGGCTTCTCATGGCTTTTGACTTTCTATATGACATTTCTGTTAGCATTGCCACTTGACTACTGTAAGGAACTGTGTTTACTGGTTTTATAACAGTAGCATCTATTCCTTTGGAATCTAGACTTTGAACAACTCATTCATTTCACAGAATCGTTGTTTAGACCGTTCCTATTCTCTCTTACTTAGAATTTTTTTCCAGGGGATTTCACATGGCAGGATAACAGAAGAAAAGCCATTTGGATAACTCTTCTGTTACATTTGGATCCCTCCACTTTGGATTCCTAAACTCTTACCTTCTCTTACTGCTAATTGACCAGCAGCACACTGGATTACTGTCTTCCCTTTGTCCAAAGGAATGGTGTAGCTGTATTTAAAGACCAATAAAATGTTGTGTCCTATCTATTTTTACCTATAAGAAAGTATCTTTTTAAGTCAGATACTTTTCAAAATAAATGATTAAAGGAAAAGTCAAGTAATAGAAAAATTTCAAGAATAGTTAGCACTGAGATTTTGGTCTACTTTAAAGAATAGTTATCATTAGACATCAGACCCAGTTGTAAATATATGTGAGGTAATATGGATTTAAATTTATTTTCTAGTAAAATAAAACTTGAATGATTGCATGATTGTACATGCAATACAGGTTAAGTTCAGAAATATAAATTGAACCTTTTTTTGCCATTTCAGTTGTTGAACCAGATTATTTTGAGAGCTAATTACTATTATAGAATTCAAAGTGAATTGCTATGAAAATTGATTTTTCATTGAGCTTTTTATTACATTGTTGATATTCCCTTACTAGGTTTTTCAAAGCATGTAAGATCTATTTAATGGAGTAGTAATCAAATGCAAACTTAACATAATGATCTTAAATAAAAGGTTATAATTTTCCTGGAAATAAGGAAGATTAAACCAGATGTTAAAATAATGTATGATCAAAAGAGTAAAGATTACCATTATTGTAATAATCAACCAGTTTAGTAGTTTTGAGTTATCTAGTAACATTTTTACAGTTCTCAGTTTGGTTTGGATAGGCGTCATTTGAGAAAAGCAGTACAAGAAGAATGTGTACAGATAATATTACCGCTATTAGAGAATCATCTGCAAGTTAGTGCATGCTTTAGGGAATAGGGAGATAAATGCAGACTTCTTCCTACTTGATTTAGAAGGACTGACTTCTCTAGAAATATATGTATGTATGTATGTATGTATGTATGTATGTATGTATGTATGTATGTATGTATGTATGTATGTATGTATGTATGTATATGTATTTTGAAATATATAAGGAATGTTAAGTCTTTCTCTTCCTTTTTTAGCCTTAGACTGTAAGCAAAAGAAATCAAGGTCAAGATCTGGAAGCAAGAAGAAAATGCTAACATTACCTCATGGTGCTGACGAGGTTTACATTCTCCGATGCAGGTATATGCCTATATTGCCAAATCTGAACAGTTTCTTCAGATTTTGCTTTGAGACATATTAGCTATTTTATTTGGGATTTTTAATTTGTGGCAGAGGGTGTATTCTCAACAGTCAAGTTATAAATGAACTTTTGGAGACAGGCTTAAAATCTTATTCAGCACATAATATACTGTACTTTACTTCTGCAACTAATGAATCAAGTTTCTTGCATTAGCCAACAGCCTCTGTTATACTGTGATTTATAAAAGTGGCTTTTTAGTTGTTGTGTTTTATTTATTTGGCTTGTTTGGTTTAATTTGGTTTGATTTGATTTTTTTACTGCCTTAAGTTCTTGCTTATTGAGAACATATTTTCTCTTCCGCCATATTCACACCTCCTTCCATACTCAAAGTCACACACACCATATGAACATGTGTAGACACAATGCAGTTTAAGGAATTCTGAATTGGGGAAGGGTCTTTCCTAAAGAATGGCACATTTTGGAGTAATAGTTGTTTTAAATGAATTAAGATATGTAGGTATTAAGACTGTTTAGTTAATTTTAACCTAATAATAGTGTTCTCACTTCTACAAAGATTACTGGAGTTCATTGTAGCTGTTAATAAACATACGAATTGGGAGTTTTGATATTGTATGAAATCATTTCAACTTTAGAAACTGTTAGTTAAGTGCTGTCTCCATTATATGATCAAGTTTGTTTCTTTGTTTATGGATTTTATGTGAATTGTTTTTAAGTAAAGGGAATTGATCATGTTAAGAGAACTGTTGTCAACTTCTTCTGTAGGTTTTGTGGCCTAGTCTTTCGAGGACCATTGTCTGTTCAGGAAGACTGGATTAAGCACTTACAACGACACATTGTAAACGCTAATCTTCCACGGACTGGAGCTGGCATGGTGGAAGTCACATCACTACTTAAAAAGCCTGCCTCCATTACAGAAACTTCATTTTCTCTATTAATGGCAGAAGCAGCATCATAGAACCAGGAAACCTTTTAAATAGCAAATTTGAATTGGATGTAAATTTGAAATTCTTTCTTTTTTTTAAAAAGCCACATTAAATTATCCATTTATAAGTACTAAAGCAGGAAAATGGGGAAAACTGAATTACAGTGACATCAGAGCAAAACAAATACTTAAAACAGTAAGTAGTCTATATATTTTATATAGGGTGGAAGATGTGTTTATAAGGTTTACTGAGTTTTGTTGGTTAGCTGTTCACTCAATAAAAGATCAGTACATGTAGGCAGCCATTTATATACTGTTGCACATGGATACTTATAGACAGACTTATGGAAAATTATGTTTTCTGCAGTGTTACCAGAATCAAAGCTCTGTTTATTCCCCACAAGACTTGCATAGAAAAATAAGATATTATATTTTGTTTGTATGTATTTAGTGTTTTGTATAATACCAGGAACTGCTAACTAAATTTACTCAACTTAGGGCATTAAATATCATGTACTTCATAGTTTGAGACTGTTCACTCAAATAGGGCAGAGTTACTATTCTATCTAGATGTGTAAGTGTTTTTTTAAAATCACATGGAATGGTTTTTTTTATACTAAAAAGTGGAGGGAGATTTGTTTAAACAAGTATTTCTAAAAGAAATATGTACATAGTCCTGGAAATTATTTGTGGTAAGGAAATATTCTTTACTCCAGTTGCATTTCTCAGACAATAAAGTGGTGCATCCATGCTACCTCCTACTTTGTCAACAAAGATGCTATTTACCCTTTACATTTTTGTATCATAATAGATTTAAAAAATCTAATGTTCTTTATTGCAAGACATCCTTTTGTTAACAGATTGTTTCTTTTTAATGTTTTACCTAAAATTTGACGTGCTTACAGGACAGGTTTGCCTCTTTATTTAACATTGTGGAAATGTAATTAATAAAAGATGCTCACTACACATATAGAATAGTTGTTATCATTTATCTTCCAAATTTGATCAGTTAGCAAGACTTAATACACCAATTAAAATATTTCTACATATGATGAGAATGTTTACAATTTAAATTTTCGAACTTGTTTTGGATGTGATTATATGTACGAAAATCGTGTAACACTATGCTCTGCAAAGAACCGCCGTAACAGAATTACTGAAATAAATGTGCTGTGAGGAATGGAAAATATGGTGCAGGTGTCTTGGTCATGGATAAATTGTGATTCTTTTTTTAAACTCTTTCAAAAACTAATTAGTTCTTTTAATCCAAAATCAGATTCTTTTACAAATAACAGTTTTTGTATGCAAGCACCATTTCATTTTATTTCATGTAGTTTGGCTAATAATATAGTTGAACCAAGGATATGCATTGATACTTTTCTTCATATGTAAATAAAGTTAAAAACAGTTAAAATAAGGAGTATTTTGGTAGAGTATATACATACCTCACTGCCAGTGAAATTGCTTTCCTATGGTATATCTCCTTACCAGAAAAATCTCTAAATAAAAATACTTAAAGAAAATTATAATGTCTATAATTTGAAGCATTTCTTATTTTTATAATTGTTGGAAATAGTGTACTGGAGGTTGTGTTTCATTTGATTTAAATTGTTTATACTTACCAGGTTGCTTTGTTCACAGAATGTAGTTTTTTCTAGAAACACTGCATTGGTCAATATTGTATCTGTGAGAAAGGTCATTTTCCCCCTTTTTTGTGATTAATTAAACCTCTAGATCCAGAACCATCGTATATGTGAAATTAGGAGGTTGGACTAAATGGATCATTCCCAACCAAGGGTCTCCTTTTCCCTGGGGTGCTAGATAAGGGAAAAGTACTTTTAAGTTATTTTCAATTTTTCAAAAGGCCTGATAGAAACTGTGCATTTATCTATAATGATGAGACTAACTACAAAAAAAAAAAAAAAATACTTCATAGGAAGTAGAGTTCAGAAGTTAAAAAAAAAAAAAAATCATATCATAGTGTTCCTGGTGGGAAGGCTGGCAACTACTAGAGCCCCTTCCAGCTCTAATTCTTGAAATTTATGATTTTTGTCTTATCAAGCCAGCTGTCAAGATGTATGAGTACAAGTTGATGAGTTAGTTTGACCACAAGTTCAGAATCAAACCTACATTAAATTTTTTATATGTTGAACTATATTTAAAACAATTATTTCTCTTTCTAGATGTAAAAAAGATTTCAGTCATCAAAATAGAATAATTCAAATTAGAGACAGTAAATTATAGGGATTCCTGAAAAGTAAATTAAACAAAGAATATTTTTCATAGTAAAAATGTTGGGGTTACAGAAGTTAAAGAATTCTTTCAGAAGGATTCAAAGTTCATCTTTTATTTGGCAACAAGAAAGTTAATGATATATTTTCATTTGGCTTCCACTAGAAAAAAATTATAAAATATTGTCTAGAGTTACATTATAGTTTCATGAAAAGCTATGGCCTGATTTATTGTTCACTACTGACTAATATTCTTTTAATTCTTTTATCATTGCCTGAGATACGTGAGCTTCTTTAGCATTAGGTCTTTTTTTTTTAATCCAGTCAGAAGTGTTGATTTACTTAATAGCATCAAGACAAAAAGTTAACCTCTTCATATGTTGTATCTTCAACTATGCTTTTTTAGAATATATTAAAACTGCGGCATAGCTCATTTCTCTATTTTAGATATCACTTATTTAATTATGAGTTAGGGAGATGATGGTTTTTTCAGTAGTAATTTACTAGACAAACTTTTCTTAAGTAACTTCTCAGGGACTGTATGTACAGTTAGAACATATTAGTCCAAAAGGTAGCTTTGTTTTTTTCTTCACTAAGAAAGTGTAGTATATCTCATTTTAGAAATATCAAAAAAATTTAAAAGTAAAAAGTGGGGGGAATCACCTGTGGTATCATCACTCAAAGACATCCACTTTTAACAGCTTTATTCATTTCTTTCTCTTATTATTTCAGTGTAGTTACAATTGGAATTTATAATTATAATGTATCCTATTTTCCCAAGTTAATTTTAAATGAATACTGCATTTTATAGACTAACCTTTGAGTACTACGTAGTTTATATTAACACTTGGATGTGACAAAAGCCATCAGCCTCAGTGGCGTTTCAAATTATGGACTAGAATCATCTTTCATCCCTGCCAAGGAAAATAGCTATCATATCTATTCCAGCAGTGGGAACTTGTTTTCTTATGTTGAGGGCCAGCCAAATTCAGTTATAGATCTTTCATTAATAGCCCATATCTTTAATTTGTAGTCCTTTAGAAATAGGTACAGCCTTCGGTTTTTTTGATTATCACAAATTATTGAATAAACTATAGGAATGTAAATTAGTACAGCCATTATGGAAGACAGTATGGAGGTTTCTCAAACAACTACAGATAGAACTACCATATTGATCCAGCAATCCCACTTCTGTGTATATAGCCAAAGGGATGGAAATCATTATGTCGAAGGGATACCTGCACTCCCATGTACATGACAGCTCTATTGACAATAGCCGAGATATGGAACCAACCTAAATATCCATCGATGGATGACTGGATAAGGAAAAAGATATATATATACACAATGGAATACGCAGCCATAAAAAAGAAGGAAATTCTGCCATTCACAGCAATATGTTAAGTGAAATAAGGCAGGCACAGAAGGAGAAATACCACACGTGCTCACTCATAAGTGGGAGCTAAGAAAGAGAGAGAAAGAAAGACCACAGCAAAACATCGAACGTTCAGAAGGAGAGAACAGGCCTATACTTACTAGAGGTGGGAAAAGGGGAGGGAGAGATTGGTTAAGGGACACAAAGAATAATTAAGATTTGTAATGATGAACACCACTCATAAGTGGGAGCTAAGAAAGAGAGAGAAAGAAAGACCACAGCAAAACATCGAACGTTTAGAAGGAGAGAACAGGCCTATACTTACTAGAGGTGGGAAAAGGGGAGGGGGAGATTGGTTAAGGGACACAAAGAATAATTAAGATTTGTAATGATGAACACGCTAATAATATTTATTTGATCATATACTGTACACAGATACTAATAGTCAACTCTATACCCCATAAATATGTAAAATCAAAAATAATTTAAAAAACAAATTATCAAATGCCTTCAATTGCCTAGGCAAACAACGGTAATAATAAATAAAACATAGAATTGATACCTTATACTACCTGGTTCTTTTTTTTTTTTTTTTTCCTTTTTGTCTTTTTTTGTGACCGGCAACAGATCGCAACCCTCAGTGTCGCACCCGGACCGGACCGGGACCAGCTACGAGATCGCAGCCCCCGGTGTTGCACCCACACCTCGCTCAGCCAGTGAGCGGCCGGTCTGTATGTGGGATCCGAACCCTCGGCGGGAGGGCCGCCGCGCTTCCCAAGCGGCGCACTGTAGCAGTGCGCCACCGGGCCAGCCCTACTACATGGTTCTTAAATTAGGCCAGAAGCCAAGATGAACAAAGAGTGCACATAATCTAATAAACTATTGATTTTTTTTCTTGTTATTAAAATTTTAGACAAGAAGAAGAAAAAATACATGGAATTCTCCTACATTAAAATTTTGTTATGTATCCCTCTAGTCTTGGTTTTATGTTTATAGACTTTTTTCCTTTTTTTGAAAGAACATGAAATCATGCCACATAGAAATCAAACTTTTATTCTCTTAGCAGTAGGTCCATGAGCATTTTCATGTCACTAAATATTCTTAAGTATACTTTAAATGCTTGCATAGTGTTCTGTTACGCCATACATTATTTACTCCTCCATTGTTGATCATTTTATACTGTCTCCAGGATTTTGACGTTATAAAGAATACTTTTGATGAACATTCTTGCAGTAAATTTTGCATATCCAAAGTTATTTCCTTAGATAAATTTCTAATAGTAGAATTGGTAATTCAAAGAGTTGGATTATTGGTCACACAGTTGAGGCTTTATATATGACTTTCCATATATAAAGTTATTCAGTAAGGTCGTATAACTGTATACTCCTACCTGCAATGTATAAGAATGGCTTTTAGTTCCTCTCATCCTTGCCAGTATATTCTTTCAAACAAAACAAAACTTTGCTTATTTAATAGGTAAACAGTAGCATCTTGTTCATTTTTGAGTGACAAATGAAAACAAGCTACGTGAACTTTGATCTCAAGGGCATTAGCTTTCTGATTTAAAATAATAAAATTATATGTAATAATATAATGCATAACTATGTTTTGCTAGATGATGTGTCTAAAATAACTTCAGTTCTGATTTCGTAATTGGCAAGACAGTAGGGAGTATAAATGTTAACCTGGGGCCTTTTCAAGATATCTTTGACTATTGTATTGATTCTGGTCAGTATAATAGTGATAGTAACACCATGTGTGTGTCTGTGTGTGTTTTTCTGGGTGTTCCATAGCACTTGTTCTATACTCCAATTGGTCTGTGACCCCCTGCCCCCTCCCCAAATGTAAAGAATAACTACTTTGAAAGTAATGTATGTCACCATATCAACTGTTAAGTGGTTTATGTTTTTGAATATAGTCCTAGACCACTGTAATTAAAATTAATCATCAAAATCTTCTGGCATAGGTTTTATGCCGCATAGAGAACAGAGATACAGTATTAAATGTGAATTGTTTTGTATCTTCCGAACAAGTTGGTAGAAAAAGATTATTTAGAAAAAAATGATTTAGAAGTTTGCTCTTAAAAATTATTTGATTTCTTAAAGATATAAATCTAAAGAGTTAGTTCTTTCTTAGGCTTTTGAGGTCAAGCTGGAATTTTATTTTTCTGTTGACAAATACTTTTAAGTTAGGAGCATTTAGATAATGTTTAGTCCCATTTACAACTTAATTAAACTTTTAAAAATATTTTAAACTGTATTTATAAATTCAATATATTCAGTTTCTGTTTCAAGAACCTCAATTCCCTGATTTAAAACCATCTCAAATGTATAAATATCTCTTACAAATATAATAAATTAAGCTCTTAATAAATATGTAGAACCTTGAATTCTCTTGAATATTTCAATGCCTCATATAACTTAGTAAGATTTCTACTTTAAAATCACAAGTCGAAGTTGATTACTTATTTACACATTTTAAATTGGATATATAAGGCTGACCTGTTAGTCTAATAGGCCAGATATTCTTAAATATTATCAATACTCATAATTTTAAAAGTATGCACAAATTGCCTCTTGCCAAACTTGTTTTATTGTGAGATAAATAAAGTACATAAACATGTTCCCATTTAAAAAAATATTTTAACTACTGTGAGGATGAGATGTAGAACATTGCCAGCTCATCCTCTTCCTCCAGTTACTATTAGTCCTACTTTGCTAATAATCATTTGTTTGCTATTCTTAACAGTTTGACCTCCTAAGAATGTTTATAGTAGGAATGCATATAATTTTGCCTGTTTTTGTATTTTATAGAAATGGAATTATACCACATGTATTCTCTTATGACTTGCTGCTTTTGCTTAATGTTATCTTTGAAATTCGTATCTTTTGTATATAGCTGTAGTTTTTTTATTTTCATTGTTGTATATTATTGCATTATACTCGTATAGATATTCCACCATTTAATTACTCATTTTTTATTGTTGGTAGACATTTGGTTGTTTTCAGTTTATGGCTTTTAAGAGCTGTGGAGCTGTGAACTTTCTTGTGTGGCTCCTGATAAACGTCTGCAAGTTTCTCTAGGGTACATGCCAGTGAGTGGAATTTTGGGCATAGAGTATATGCTTCTTAGATAAAATCAAACTGTTTTCCAAAGTAATTGTACATGTTTATCCTCCCACAGGGCATGTGTAAGAGTTCTTGTTCTGTATCCTCGCTAATACTAGACTTTTTGCTAATTTTTGCTTGTTAGTGGCTATTGTACTGTAAATTTAATTTACATTTTTCTGATTACTGTGAGGTTGATTATGGTTTCTTATGTTTATTGGCCACTTGAGTTTTCCTCTTTTGAGAAATGCCTTTACAAATTGTTTGCCCATTTTTTTCTGTTGGGGTGTCTGGTTTTTTTTTTTTTTTTTATATCAACTCAGGAATTTCACTAATCCTTAAGTTATGTGTGTTACATATAACTTCTACTTTGTCACTTTACTTTTTACTTGCTTTATCGTGAACAATTTTTAATTTTAATGTGATCAGATTCATCCTTTTAAATTTCTTAAGGTCATTTCGTAGCATATGTGCTTGGTTTTTGTTTGTCTGATGACACCTTTATTTCCTTAATTTTTTTTTTTTTTTTGGCGGCTGGCCAGTTCAAAGATCTGAACCCATGATCTTAGTATTACAAGACTGCACTCTAATCAACTGAGCTAACCAGCCAGCTATTCCCTAAATTCTTGAATGATGTTTTCACTGGGTATAGAATTCTAAATTAGAAGTTGTTTTTCACCCCACATATTGAAGCTATTACTCCACTGTTTTCTGCCTTGTTCTTGCAAGTTCATCTGTTGCTCATTTTAAAATAAGCTGTTCTATATTTTCTGGCTATTTTTAAGATACTTAAGGTAGCTATCTTTCTCTTTAGTTTTCTGAAGTCTTATGTCTGTGGGGAATTAATTTTTTTTTTCCCCCTCAAATTTGGGATCTCTGTTGGGATTCTGGAAATTTCCCAGTCATGATCTCTCAATTTTTTTGCCCCATTTTCTCTCTTGTTCTGACTTCAATTAAATATATGTTAAATCCTTCTCATTGTGTTCTCTAGTTTTCTACCTTCTCTTCTCTGTTTTCCATCTCTGTCTCTTAGTACTGCATTCTAGTTTCTTTTGACCTATCTTTCACTTTACTAATTTTCTCAGCTACTGTTAAATCTATCCACTAATGTCTTAATTTTGGTTATATTATTAAGGTCCAGAATTTCAATTGGTTCTTTTTCAGATATACTTTTTATTGTTTCTAGTACCTTAGCTTGGCTTTTATCTCTTTTAATGTGGTCCACATAGTTGTTTTTTTATTCTATATCCGATAATTCCGGAATCTAAATAATTGTGGGCTGATTCTATTGTTGCTTCTTCTGCTTCTTGTTTATAGCGTCTTGTTTTCTTGTGTGTCCATATGTTTGACTATATGCTGGATATTATATTTGAAAACTACTATAGAACTATTTTGAGCCCTCAGATAATATCTCCCCCCATAGGATTTTTATTTACTTCTGCCAGGTATCTAGGGGTGCTACTAGGTTAGAACACTTTAATCCAAGTTCAAGTTTGGAATTTACCTGGCCTACTCAGATGACCTAAAGTCAGGCTATAAGAACTAGATCATAGGAAGGCTGATTTACATCTGGTTCACCTTTTACCCTGTGAGTATAGTTTTATTCTCCTCATCCCATGAAGCCATCAAAAGTACAACTTAATTTGATAGCTATTTCTTCCAGTTAGGACATGTCCTCAGGGCAAAAATAAAAGATTTCATTACAGGATGGCCTCACTGGGTTTCTTTTCTTCTCTTAGATTTTTGATTCATTAAATCTTCACTATTTTATTAGTTCTTTGATGCTTGTATGAAGTTTTTGTTTTTAACTTAGCATTTTAAGAAATCTTTATATAGGATTTCTAAGAGTGGGGATTTCATGTTTTGTTCACTTCTGTTTTCTTAGAAGAGTTCTGATATATAATATGCATCCAGTGGAATATTTACCGAACAATTCAATGAATGAGCTATTTTAAAGCAAATGTAAATGGAGTACAGAATTCTTTTTCCCTATGCTTTTCTTCTTAAAAATAAACTTTGGCTGTTCTTGAGCATTTTTCTCTTCCACATGTATTTTAGATTTAGTTTGTCAAATTCCTTTGGAGCACCCTGAGATTTTATTTAGAACTGCACTATAATTTGTGGAAAATGGGAAAATAATAGTCTTCCCTTTTAGGAATATGGCATGTTTTTCCATTTAGCTTCATCTTTTACATCATACAGGAAAGTCTTATTGTTTTCTTTATAGAGAATTGGACATTTATTTTAAAATTTATTTCTGTATATTTTAGTTTTTGTTGCTGTTGTAAATGGGTTTTTTCCAGAATTGTCTAATTCAGTATTGCCGGTATAAAAGAAAATACTAATTCTCTGTGTGCCATTCCTATTTATAGTTTCTCACCTTGCCGAACTATCTTATTCTAATATTTTTCTAGTCAGTTCTCTTGAAATTGCTAAGTAGCAAATTATATCATCTGAAAATTATGACATCTCTTGCTTTCCAATATATTTTTCTTGTGTTCTTACATCATCAAGGATCTCCAGTGCAATATTAGTGGTGATAGCTGGCATCCCTCTCTTGCTCCTGATTATAATAGGAACATTTCTGTTTTGTCATTAAATATAGTTTTTCTGGAAGTTTCTTGTAGACAGTTTTTTGAATTGGAAAAAGTTTATTTCATGTTGAATAAGAGTTTTTGTGTTTTCCATTTTTTTTTTTCCTTTTTGTCTTTTTTCGTGACCAGTAACGGGATCGCAACCCTCAGTGTTGCGCCTGTACCACGACCGGCAATGGGATCGCAACCCTCAGTGTCGCGCCCGCACCGCACTCAACCAGTGAGCGGACCGGTCTCTATATGGGATCCGAACCCTCAGCAGGAGTGCCACCACGCTCCCAAGCGCCGCACTCTACCGAGTACGCCACCAGGCCGGCCCAGTGTGTTTTCCATTTTAAATACAAAATGGAATATCAATTTTAGAAAATGTTTCTTCAGCCTTTGTTGAGATTGTCGTGTGATTTTTTTTCTTTAATCTGTTGATGTTAATGAAATACATTAATAGGCTTTAAACATTGAACCATCTTTAAATTTCGCCTTAGTCAATATGTATTGATTAATACTGTAAGCTTGATTTGCTTCTATTTTATTGAGGAATTTTTTCATGTTTGTGTATTATATTGGCCTTTACTTTTCTTCTGCTTTATTTGTGTGGATTTTGTATCTTAAGTTGTTCTAGCCTCATAAAATGAGTTGAGAAGTTTAAATCTGTCTGTGCTCTGAAATATTTTTCATAGCATGGACAATATTGCTGTATTAGTCCATTTTTGTTGCTTATAACAATACCTGAAACTGTATAATTTATAAAGAAATTAAATTTATTTTTTACAGTTTTGGAGGCTGGGAAATCCACAGTTCGAGGGGCATGTCTGGTGAGGGCCTTCTTGATGGTGGCTCTCTACAATAACACAGGGTATCACATGGCAAGAATCACAAGAGTAAGAGCTGACCTTCTCACTTGCTCTCCTTCTAAAGCCATCAGAACCACACCCATTACTACAGGAATGAGTCAGTCCATTCATGAGGACACAGTCCTCACAATCTAACCACCTCTTAAAGGCCCCACCTTCCAAATATTGTAATTGGATTTCCCACTGTTGCAGAGGAGATTAAGCCTCTTACACAGGAACTTTTGGGACACATTTGACCTGTAGCAATTACTTTCTTAAGGATTTGATAGTACTTATCCATAAACTCATCTGAGGCTGTTACCCTTTGTGATGTAGATCTTTTGTATACTTTTACTATTTCTTCTATAATCAAAGGGTTTTTCCCTCTTTTTGAGCCAATTTTAGTTATATTTTCCTAGAAGAGTACTTATTTATTCTAGATCTTCCAAAATTTTGGTATAATTTCAAGATAGTATTTACTTACAAGTTATTTAATCTTCATATCATTGTTTTCTCACTAATGTTTACTTCTATCTTTTTTCCTTCATTAAACTTAGCCAGGGTTTTTTTCTATTTTTATGTTAGTTTTTCTAAGAACCTGCTCTTGTTGTTTTATTCATTAACCAAGAACCTCCTCTTGGTATTTTATTCATTAACTAACTCTTCTACCGTCCAGAACTGAAAAGTTTATTCCAGTCTTTCTGTTTACGCATGTCAATTTGACCATATCCCACAGTTTTAGATATATTGCAACTATTATCGTAACGTATTTATTGCATTGCATTTCAACTTTGATTTCCTTTTTAACCAGTTTCTACCTTTTGGGAATTTGCTGATATTTTTTCTGTGGTTACTTGTTGTCAGTGTCCAAAAGTGTCTTGAACTCGATGGAGCTTATGTTAAGAGATAAAGTTTATATTTTTTACTTTTATCCTTTAATTGCATTTTTACACAGATGTCTTGAAGTCCCCTTGTATCTGGTGGTTCGTCCTTGTTTGCTCATCTTATGTTTTAGATTCCTTGTTAGCCTTTCTACAAATGTTCTATTAATTCTGCCTGTTTCTGGTGACTGCAGGGAAAGACTACAACATACCAATATTGAATCTTCTAGAAATGGAGACTCTGTTTCTTTTTTGGTACTGTAGAGCAATACCATGCCTCTGCACTGTCTGAACTAAAAGCTCCCCAACCTTCAGAGTGCTTCCCACCTGTTGTAAATATGTATATAAACTATATATCATATATATAAAATTCTATACCCCAAAAACCAAAGATTATATTTACCTCTTTCACTGCTTTCTGACAGTGAGGTCTTTACAATCATTTTACTACCCTTCTGTTTTAAAAGTTTTGAGTCCTTATTTCATAATCCTGAAAAATCTATTATTTTCTATTTAAATTTAATTTTACATGGCTAACCAGTGTTTCCTTTTCTCTTATTTCATCTTAAGGTCTCTTTTCTAGTTTGTTGTTTTACTTTTGCCCTGAAACGTGAATGAGGTAAAGGATCCTTGGACACAGTCCTTTTCTCTTAGGGTGCATAGATGCTGTTTGTCTCAGGGTGCATAGACTGGCTGTTTCATTGCCAGTGTGACTTTTTTTCCCATAAGTAACTTGTTCTTTCTGCCAGGATATTTATGAGATTTTATGTTTATCCTTAGAGTTTAGGAACTTTACCAAGCATGCCTAAATGGGTGTTTTTTTCAATCATCCTAACCTGGAACTTAAAGAGTAGGCTCCAATCTTTTTTTCTTTCCTAACACTTATAGACTGTTTAAATTTTTCTTTATGTCAATTTTTAGGGATTAGAGGATCCTGCAATACAGTCTTTTTTCCCGAAGCCATTATAAAATCATGTTATGACATGATAGTTATGCTTCAAAGCAGTATTCTTTTTAGCTGCCTCAAATCCTCTATTTTTTTTTTCTGCATATAACTTAGTGACAGTTCTTTTAGTGTATCAGAACAGTATTTTCTACTGTCTGCAGTCACTAGATATACATATTTCAGGAAGATGCATTAGAAATAGATAAGGAATGAGAATTTTTTTAGAAATTAACCTGAAACAAAGTAATTAAAAGGAGTAAATTTTTTACCCTGTCATTTAAGTTTTGTATTCTACTCTTGTTTGTTTTTTGGTTTTTTTAGAAGGTGACATTTACTGCTATTCATTGCTTTTTGCTTAAGGTGACCAAACTGCTAATTTAAAGTATCTGTTATGGTGCTATTTCAGAACTGAAACCTTCCCTACCGAAGGTTAAAGATATTATGTGAACATGGTTTTTCCAGACTGTACTATTTTATATAATATATTCAAGCCTTTTGGGAGTTCTGTGGATGACAGATCATAGTTTCAGGAGACCTCTCCCAGAAGGCCAATACAATGAGAACTTAAGGCCATTTACTGGGAAGATGGAAAAAACTTATATTCTGTCATATATAACTTAAAGGATTCATTTTCTCTGTTAGACATCTGGTACTGTTGTATTTCCTCTTCTGACACAGCAGGCAAATGCCCTTTTCCCTAAGACTGAAGCTAATGTGGCTGTTTGGATTGATGATTGGGAACTCTAGTGGAGTGTATAGCCTGCTGTGTGGTATCGGGCCCACACAATTTGAAAGGAAATCACTTCCCACATAGTAACTGCTAAAACCAAAGGGGTCTAAATGGTAATGCTGGCACAGTAGTAAATTTTATTTTATTCTCATGAGAGGGAAGAAAAGTCTGGTTCTATTTGTTATTCATTATTCTAGATTCTTCTCCCTCCCTCTTCTATAAAAATCCTCAATTTTGAAGCTCATGTTTTCAGCTTATTCCACTCACTACTCCGTGTTGCAGTTATCTAACAATTCTCCAGTATGCCAAGGCCTTGAACTCCTGTTCACTCTCTACATCACTACTCCTGTCCTAAATCTTGAGAATTTCATATAGTCCCATGAGAAAGTGATATTGCATCAAATTGCCAAAGAAGGTAAGGGAGTTAGCTGTGTAATTATCTTGAGAAAAAGTGTAATGGGCTGAGGAAAGGACAAGTACAAAGACTGAAGCAGGAACATGCTTGGTGTGCTAAAGGGACAGCAAGAAGGCCTTGAGGCTAGAGAAAAGCCGGGGGAAAAGTAGGAGATAAAGTCAGAGAAGTAATGTGGCTGGTCATATGGGGCCTCTATGCCACTGTAAGAAATGTAAGATGATAAGATCTCTCTAACAAACTTATCCTTTACCCTACCTTGGCCTCTTACTCTGATGATCATGCTCTAAACCTTGTCTCTATACATAACTGCAGCCCCACTTGTTTTTTTCTCAGTTTTAATTTTCCTACTCTCTGAATTACCGCTTCCTATCCTTCCAATTTTATTCTGTCTTATACCCTTACTCCAGTAATTCTTCAACTCCACCAGGGCTTACAATCCATTGATCTTACCACCTTTTCACTGACTCAGCCACTGCAACTCCTCCCCACCCCCATGTTCGCCATTATTACTTTACCTAAATTATATTTATCAGCCTTTCATCAAGATCACTCTCTTGTAATCATCCATCTCCTCTCTCTCTCTCTCTCTCTCTCTCTCTCTCTCTCTCTCTCTCTCTCACTCTCTCACTCTCTCTCATTTTGCGTGCTCCCTTGGCAAAATCCCAGCCCCAGTTAAACCAGTGCTCCACACCTATGTTTTCTCTCCCATCTTAAAACAAAAGACCTCTTTTGGCCCCCACTATTCTGTCCAGCTACCACCCATTTCTGTTTTTCCTTTTAAAGCAAAATTCCTTGTGTATAATGATCATGATATAGTGATCACATTTATAAAAATAGGTAATATTTATTGAACACTTGCTATGTGCCAGGGACTGTTCTAAATATTTTACATATATTAATCTTAATTCTCATCAATCCAATGAAGTAGAAAATGGCATCTTTATAATGCGAAAAATTAGGCATGAAGAGCAGCTTTCGCAACAACCGGTAAATAGTAAAGCTGGAATTCAAATCCAGGGAGTCAGGCATCAGAGCCTATGCTCTTGACTATTATGACCACAGGCAAAGTGTGTTCTAAATCCCAGCTCTCACGTGGGTGGCCCACCACAGCTACCGCAATAACCATGGTTGCCGCAAAAGCAGCTAGACACCACAACCACCACACAGATGGTCCGCCAACCACTGGAGTGCATTCACGCAAGAAGAGTCAGCAGCAGAGACAAAGAAAAGAAGAGGATGTCTCTTTCCACAAAACCCATTTCAGAGTGACAGAAGAAGCATCTGCTCTATGATAATATTGGAGGACCTGATCACATCTCTCAGCTTTGGGCAGATCATCTAGGAAACAAATTAACAGAATAACCATTATTCTTTCAGAAGGAGAGAAGAAACGTAGGGCAATTAGAGCGGGGAGGGGGTGGGGAAGGGGAGAGATTGGACAAGAGGCATAAAGAATAATTACGATTTGTAACAATATGTATGCTAGTAATATTGATTTAATCAACATATCACAATGTTCAACCCCCAAAAATATGTTTAATCAATTTTGATTCAATAAATAAATAAATCCCAGCTCTCCTGCGGACACGTTAGCAGCGCACTCTAATTTCCAAGTGTCAGTATACCGTACCCCAGTCTTCACTTCTCATGAGGGTAGTGCTAATAGGTTCTGGCTGTTAGGTCATGTATTATAAGATGGACTTTTTCATGTTACCAGAAAGTTAAAGGTGCTTCTCGGCTGAGAGCTCTTTCTTTTGTAATCTTTTGACATTAGCACGTTTTGGTTTCTTTGTGCTTTGCATTTCTTTCTTACCTTTCATGTAAGTTCATTGTTAAAGGGCTCAGGCTGCCTCTCTCTTTGATGGAAGCATAGATTCTGCCTCTTATTCCTACCACATAGTAGGCCAAACAGGAACCAGAGTGGGGACCCAGGAAAAGAAGTTATAGAGAAGACTCTTCACCTTATTCTCTAGTCAAGAATAAGAAGAATCCCTGAGCTGAACCAGGTTGTTAATAAACAAGATTTCTATCTGAATTGCCCCTGCTGCCGTTGCTGCTTTAGAATCTGTAGTGGAAATAGGTGGCAGATTTAAAAAAAAAAAAAAAGTCAGGGACCTTATACTTTCTGTCAAAGGGGGTAAAACCCCCCACTAATAACATAATTTAAAAACCCTTCTTTTGGAGTTGGTTTCTTTAGACACTAATCTGATATATCCATGGAGAATTTCTTACTTAAAGAATTGCCTATCATCCACATTTGTCACTTCTTATATTTATCTTACATTATTTGTTTTATTCATCTTTTGGAAGAGGGGAAATTCAGTTAAACATTTAGTATGGATATTTCGTAACTACTGATTTAGAAAATTTTAAGTCATAAGTCCTCAAAATCAATTAAGCTTTTATATTTTAAGAGCAAATCAGTTAAGTTTTTAAGTTTTAAGAGCAAGGAAAAACGAAAATCACTCTAGCTGACTTCCCCTGTTGCATTGGCAGAAATGGCAGACATGCCTCTTCCTAAATAGTCCCTGGCAAGAGGAAGGGATGACTATATCTTCCCCCTTTCCTGGGTGAAACAGGTTGTAGAGTCAATCACCAGATCTAGAGGGGAGTTACTAGTATTTGTTATTTATTGTTTGTTCTTGAAGGTTATCCTCATGTCAGAAATTATTTAAAATTCCTATCGTAAAGAGCAGGCAAGCTTTTCCCAGCCAAGTTGTCTCCCCTCTCTTCCTCTGTATCCCATTACAGTTCTACCTTTCTGTACTCATGCTTGCCTTCATTACATTCAGTTTGCAAAAATGTTGAAATCTTACTAGTTCAAAATGAAATCTGTCCCAGATGAACTGATATTAATATGAAATCACTAAAAGAAAATAAAAAAGAATTGACCTACAAACTACTGTGATGGAATGAAAATCTAACCATTTCCCAATTGATTTTTCCCAATTGAGGCTTTATTTCTTAGAAAAGGTAATGCTGGCCAGGAAGAGAGGGGGATGGCGGGGAGAAGAAATAGTGGACTGATGGGTACAAAACTATGCTATCTACCCTAAGTGAATCATTTTGCAGTATATGCATGTATTCAAACAACACACTGTACCCCACAAAAATAAATGTAAATAAAATTGAAAGAAAGAAAAGATAAAGCTGAGTAATTTTGCCAGACTGGCCTAAACTTAAACTCCATTGGTCCTTTAGGAGTAATATCTGAAACATTTTATCTCTTTGGTTGTAAAGAAAATATGTAACTTTATTGGTAGAAATTTTGCTTCAGAGTTTTAAATTCTATATACTGTTACACGAGTTGATCCCTTTTACTAGACATCTGCCTTAGGGCTTCAGCCTAATCACTTTTAATGAATAAAGTATTTTTGTATTAATAGCTTGATGAAGAGCAATATCAGGGATTGTGAAGACCAAGACTGCAATATAAGAATCTGGCCCAAGGGCTTACAGTGATAAGTCCAGTTGTACCTGTGTGGGATGTTGCCATTTCCTACTGTAGGAAATGGCTTTTTATGTGTGTTAGGTGTAAATATTAATCCTTATAACAGGTCCTTCAGGTTCGTGCCAGTGGTGACAAAATATAAGTCAAACTACTAAGAAATACACCAGAGGGATTATGTATTGAGTAGGAGCTGTAGAGAACATGATGAGAGGTTCAACAAGCTGGACAGGGCCAGGAGAATCTAATTTCTAAAAGTGGACATCAGAAAGACTAGAACTAGCCCTAGAGAGTGTTAGGAAGGAGACTTCCTTCAGAGCAAGTTCAGACTCAGCTGGTGGATATGCTTAAAGAGCCAGCCGGGGCAAAAAAACAAATCTTGCTTTTTTATGGACTGGAGCTGAGGAAGGGGGGGGGGGGGGTTCCAAAAAAAAAAACTTTTTGAAAGGGGGAGGGGGGGGGGGGTGTTCCAAAAAAAACATCTCTTAGAATGGATGCAGGAAGGTAGAGGCCTTCTGCTTTGAAAGTAGTTCTATTTTCATTGGCACGCACAGATTTTCACACAGCTACTTTCTCTGATATTATAACACTGTCAGAAATATACAAATGATAAAACCATAGTTGGCTTTTTCTTTTACTGAATATATCAGCTTTCCTATGACCATAAGAAAGAATAAAATTATGCAAATAGAGGACCTTTCTTCCATGTTTAAAAAATATATATTTCTTTGGTCATTTGATGATGGTGATATGATAATGATGGTGACAATGACAAGTATGAAGGCAAATTTGAAGTCTAGTGGTTGTTATTGGAAGAAACCTAGGGAGTAGTGGAAAGAATACTCGACCAGGTATCATGACTTGATAGCTAGGCCTGGATTGTTCCTCTGCTTTAGCCCAACAGAAGACTGAATTCATATTGATTTTAGTTTCCGTATTACTAGGGATTGTACTACATGATCTCTTATCCTTTTTGACTTCTAAAATTCTGTAATTACAACAGAAAGTGCCCATGCTACCACTAATAAAATTAGCCTGAACAATATCAATATGAAAATAGTATATAAAAAAGTAAGGTTTCCTTTTAATTAAGTTTATGCTTAATTATAATTGGTTTATGTAACAATGAATTTTTTTCTGGAAACTCTGTACCTCTTAAAGGGTTCATTTTGGCAAAGATAAAGAGCAGAACTGTTAGCACGTCACATCGCCACATGGAGGCTAGCAATTAGACATAAAGCCAGACAAAACCACAAGGACAGCCATAAATAAAAGAGAGTCTTAATGAGATTTAAATACCGTGACTGAGTTGCATTCAGTGTCAGCCTGGTCACCAAGTCCAATGCGACGTCATCCTCTATAGAGATGTATTCTAGCAAAAGACTTCTGCATCCGCCATCTGGCCTCTGACTCAGAGAACACATCTTACTGAATGACACGTAGCCCAGTGGGATGCACCAAATTTGCTTAAACATGAGCACATCATTTTTTCATAACAAAGGATGAATGTGACCCCAATTTTATATTCAGTAGCTATGTTGTGGAAATTGTTAAAACAACCATCTTCTGGGTAGGCCTATAAACATTCACTGATCTTCCTTTATCAAAGCCAATTTCAAAAATACTGTAATTTCAGTTTAAATTGAGAAGCCAATTAGATATGCTTTAAAGTTTTATCATTTATGTGGTAAAATGTAGAAGTAATGAAGTATTTTTAGTTTAGTAGAACTAAACTACTCCTTCAGACTAGGTAATCTGATCATCCAAACACAGAAGTTTGGGCAGAGAGCTCCAAAAATTAGTTTCTGTTTTCTGTCACCACCTCCTGGGAAGAGTATGCCAAATGAGCACTAAGCAAGAGAAATTTCTGTAAGGTTTTGACTTTTTAGTTTATACCTTAAACTGTGATTTCAGATATGTTCCAGAATAAAGGCAATCACATCAAGTTTTTACAGTCTGTGAGATAGTGTCCACTGGGGCTCCTTTTATTGTATATTATTTTTGAAATATTTTACACTTC
Source organism: Galeopterus variegatus (assembly GCF_000696425.1). Taxonomy (NCBI): domain Eukaryota; kingdom Metazoa; phylum Chordata; class Mammalia; order Dermoptera; family Cynocephalidae; genus Galeopterus; species Galeopterus variegatus. The sequence continues at coordinate 210,678 of NW_007727151.1, read as the reverse complement.
AGGAGCAACAGTGTGATTTCCCTAAATGGAAAGTATTTTTCCTTTAGTACTTCTTTGGCATTCCTCAGACTGATAAATATTTTATTGGTTGTTGGGAGGGAAGGAGACTATATTATCTCTTCTAGTTTAAAAGCATCCCAAATCTACAGATTCCTGGTTAATGCTAAGGAAACATTGTAATGGTCTATGGTGCTCTTTCTGTCGAAGATAAATGCTAAAGAAGGAGCATAATGTAGAAAACTATTTTTAAAAAATTTAAGTAACTTTTTTTCACAAAGTGGTATAAAATTATGACCTTTTATTTTGGAATAACATGAGAAAACTATTCAAGAGCTGCAATTAATAGAAGTAAAAGAAAATATAAACAGCATTCTTTGGACACAGCAGACTCAAAAGGAAGGAAAATAGTCTTATAAATGAGAAGCAAAAAGTTCAAAGTGATATGAGAAAGCAAGAAATATTAATAAATTTTAATGTCAATTTATTTCATATAAACTGTTCATTAGAAACCAGAGTAGAAAGGGAGCATGTGACTAATATGGTAAGAAAAAATTCTGGGGAAAGCCTACTTAAGCTGGAGTTTTTCAGGGCTATAGGCATTGATAACATATCTTATACTATGTTTCAAGAATTGAACTGAATTATTGTGGAGCTAAATGACAGTGAAGGGTGTGAGGTTAATGAAGTCTGCAAAAGAGCATAATAACACTCATGTTTTTCAAATGTTTAGTCACTTGAGCTTCCTAGCATGGAAAACCACTGAAATTGGTCTAGTGGAGGAAACAAAAACAAAAAATACTTAATTTATAAACTTACTTAAAAGAGCAATAGGCTGGATAATAGTAGTTTCAATATTTTTAAAGAAAGCCTATTCAGCCAGTCTGAAACTGGGCCCCAAGCTTCTGTGTTGAATGTAAACCCCACCCCAATACTAATATGAAGGGCCATTATGTGGAAGATGGTGACCAGCTGTTCTCTATCTCCCCTGAGTTCCAAACCATAAATGTACATAAGCTTCAGTGTGAGGGATTTGGGCGAAGAATGAGGAAGAATGTTGTTCATTGAAGTGGGTTACTGAGTGAATCTTATTCTGTGAAAGTCTTTTAAAAACTCATTACTGTTCCCCCAAATACAATTGTCTATTTGTGACATGGGTTGCCCTATAGTAAAAGGTTTGGTGAGTTACACAAGAATTAGAATGTCTCTGACCTGGAGAATACAAACAAAGATAGAAGTACAAAAATACATAATCACAAAAATGAGAGATGTATATATAACATAATGGCAGTATTTAATTAAACTCTGGGAATGTTCTAATGCTTTCAAATCAGGGGGAGTCTTCATTTTTAGCTTTTGTCAGTTGACACAGTTTTGAATTGAGTTCATTTTACTGGCATCTGATCTGTGTACAGTTTCTGGAACAGCCTTCTGGAGAGAATTTTCGAACAAATATTTGGCATCAACGAAATTTTTTTCTTTTAATTAAACTATGTTTTTCTTAGAACAGCCTTTGACTTTCAGAAGATTCACGCTGTCTTAGAGACTCTGAGAACCCTGATGCCAGGTAGATTACACTGAGGCCTTGGATCTTGGAAAACTAGAATCCTGAGAACTAGGATGCCAGACTAAGACTGAACTATTTCTGCTGGTATAGATCCATAAAGATATTAGTGGCATTTTAGATGAAAAATTTTAGACTTCATTCAAACAACCTTGTATCTTAAGTATCACAGGCTCAGCATCAGTAGGAATAACATCCAAGAAGTTTTAGTCCATTGCCGTAGTATTCTAGTAAATTTTTAATATCTGTTTTTTCAGGAAAGGTGGTGGGGGAATGTGCACAGGTAGCTGATTTGTAGCATTTAATGATTTCTATGATGTAAATGTTCCCACTATGGCTGACTGCGAGCTACCAAAATGATGTCACTGAAGGCAGAGCTGGGAAGAGATGTGCACAATCACCTTTCATTGCACCAGCACTCCAGTGGCCCTGTGTTAGGTATTCATAGAGCACCAAAGTTCAGAAGCATCACTTTGACTATCATTCAGTGACAGCCACCATTGTCATTACCAAGTAGAACTTCTCCTCACCTTGTGACAAACTCTATAAAAGCAAACCAAACACATGGCTTCTCTGACAGCTATGCTTTTAAATACTAAAGGCTTGATTATTTAGCAGAAGATAGCCCCCCTGATACTGCTCTTTGCAGTAACATCACCCAGGCCCTTACGTGTTCTGATTCCTATAAACAGAAAATGAAATCAGCTTACTTTACCAGTCAACAGAAGAACTGAGAACTGATTCTTAGGAGCAGTAGGCACAACCTTCAAAATACAAAAAATAGTTCACAAGCATGTTTTATTTGGGATTTTAGTATGTTTGTGTTTAAATGACTCATAACGCTGAGAAGCAGTACATACTATTTGATAAAAGCCTGACTAGAAACACATTGCACAACAGTTCCAGAATATTATTTGCTTAGTTTTGGAAACAGTAGAATGGTTACATTAACATGTCGGTTTATAGCCGACCTCCTATCTTCATTCTTGGACCTACAGGTGTCTGTGTCTCTAGGAGACATGTATCTCATATCTTCAGTCTGGCAATAAAGGAAACATAATGGCACTAACTTTCCCAATGCCAGAATGCCCAAAGGGCTTGGGTTCCTCCTACAAATTAAATCTTGAGTAAGAACTGGAATGTGCAGTTGCTTTCACATTTACTTTTTGAATTCCTGCTTTCTGTATTTAAAAAATGAAACCATTTGGGGCCGGCCCGGTGGCGCACTGGATGGTGTGCCACTTGGGAAGCACGGCGGCACTCCCGCTCAAGGGTTCGGATCCCACATACAGACCGGTTCCCGCTCACTGGCTGAGCGAGGCGCGGGGGCAACACCGAGGGTTGCAATCCCGTTGCCGGTCCCCGGTCCGGTACGGGGGCAACACTGAGGGTTGCGATCCGTTGCTGGACAGGGAAAAAGACAAAAAAAAAAAAAAAAAAAAAAAAA
>NW_007727151.1:195859-207483 GCF_000696425.1 Galeopterus variegatus | reverse complement strand
TGCTGGACAGGGAAAAAAAAAAAAAAAAAAAAAAAAAAAAATGAAACCATTTGGCAATTGAATCTTATGGGAGAAAGCAATGGATTCTTAGAACATAGTTACTACAATCGTGGCTAATATTCACACTAAACTAATAATGTTCATAATAACACATTGCTATTTACAATCAATTTTCACATGTTTGCTCATTGATCTTCACAACAATCTTCAAAGATAGATGTCATTTTACAGATCAGGAAAATGAGCCTCAAGAGAGCTAAAGTCACATGCCCAATGTCAATTAACTCATGCCAGATTTTGAATATTCATCTTCTGATTCCTAAATATATATGTTCTTCCCACTACACAATGCTAAATAACATTGATAACAAAAATTTCATTGTCCAGTCTCAGACCCTCTACCAATGATTAATGTATATTTACTCAATAAGTGGTGGTAAGTGCCGTCTGTTGGTGAGGCATAATGGAGTCTGTTAAGATGAGTAAGACCAATTCATCAATATTTGGCTTAAGCTGGGCAGGAGTTAGGAACACTCACACATACTTAGACTCTGTTGAAATTCTTGTTTTCTCTCACTTTACCCCTGGGAGAGAATTTAAGCCCATATAAGGTCTCTTGGTCTCAAAATTTTGTTGTTAGGTTTGTTTGGATTTTTGTTGGATGGCTTTTCTTTTTTAGATAGTTATTTAATGTATATAATCTTTTCAATCACAGTTGAGGAACACATCTCTAAGTCAATGAATTTTATTAATTTCATGTGTATACTGCACATCCAAGGTCGTAGTCAAGATTTATTTCTTCACTGAGTTTTTTCCCCGACACTTACAGTTAATGACAGTGTGACCCAATTTTCTTAATTGCCATGAGTTAAAACTGCTATTCTTCATTACTATTGGCTAATGAATTAGATTTGTTGTCTGGTTCTGACTTGGTTGACATGAGCCACTGGCAAGATGGCAGTGTAGAAGGCAGGGAGGAGAAGGAAGAAGCGGGAGGAGGAAAGAATATGTACATCAATACACTAAAATCACAATCTGCAGCTGCCCAAGGAGGAAACGATGAAACACACAGATGGCTTCTTGATCATTTGCTTTAACATCACATTTTGATTTTCCTTTGTTATTTTTTTTTTTAAAAAGGTAGAAAATAAGTCATGAATGGTGTTATTTGAAGCCTCACAGGAAGGCTCTCTGCATATATTATCTTCAGAATCAGGTTCGATCCACACTGTGGTACTAGAAAGTAAGGTACTATTGATATCCAAAGTCGAAAGCTCCCCATAGGGAAGAAAGGAGTTCCTGAGCAAATCTTATTGCTTCGGTAAGGGGGCTGATGATGGATCTTCCTGATTTAAATTACAGTGTTCCCAAAGAATTTCAAATTTGACATACAACGAAGAAGTGGCTTTCCTTGGTAGCAAAGTATATATTGACAGCTTAGGTGCTCTTCTGAGATATCAGTTCCCTGTAGATCTTTCGTAGATATTAGGAAGTAAAGAGCTCTATAAAGGCACATGACCAAAGAAAAAACGCTGCCTCACTGGAAGTTTTCCAAGGCAAACCCTTTCCTCCAAATTCTGGAATGCATGGTCAGGCCTGGGCCACTGCCAGAGTGTGAAGCTATAGATACATATTTTCCAAACACGAGGAGATCCAAACTTGGAGCAACAGTTCTGTTTGTTATATGCCAAGTTTTGTAAAGTGGAAGCCAGAGCAAGAGGCATGGTTTGTGTGTAGAAGAACCACCAGGTGGCACTACGTATGGAATGAAAGAGCATTTACGTCCTCTGGAGGATGGATGCTAGCTTAAGTCAGGGTGGTTTATAAAGGACGCTTTCTTTAACACTTACGCTCAGTGATGAAGAAGGAAAAGAAAGGACAACTGTTTACTTTCAATGGTGGACAATGTATTTAAAAGCATTTCCAGGAGATTGAAATAATCATTAAACGACCATGGGGTGAGGCAGGGCGAGGGGCAGGGAAAACTTAAAAATTAAATATAAAGTTGGGGAGGTCTAGGGGAAAAGCATCAGAAGGTTAGTAGAAATACAGAAGAAAATTGGTTGTTTCTACCAAATACTGATTTATCTAAGGAGAGAACATCACTTCTTATTCACGGTGTAATTAGGTGGAACCGTATGAAATTGCTGATATTCAGCCGACCTACAGAAATGGTCATAGAATGTGGCACAACTTAATAAAACTGGAAATACTGAAAACGAGGTAAATTTGTAAAAAATGTAAAAAGCACACTAAGTTATCCCTTGGCTTGCTAATAGTAGAGTGCTAAAAAAACAATAATCCAAAATCATTTTTTAAAAAAAAATAAGGTCAACTAAATAACCTATGGATCTTTAATCCAAAGTACTCTCCATATGCCTCAGGACGGTTTGAAAAAAAGCAGGAAGTTTGGGGAGGAAGCAAGTCTAGTTAAGCAGGCATTTTCTACTAATCTCAAAGAAATTTAACACCAAGCAGTGTTTTCCATTTTTAAGAATCTAGAGGAAGCTAACTGTAGAGAAGATTAAGAAGGTTCACAGTCAGTCTTCCTGCACGGATGGTGCATAACCTCCTCAGCTGTGGGGTCTCCCACCCACAGTGTAACCTTGACCCGCGATGGCACCCACAGTCTTCCACTGCCCCACAGCAAGGGAATAAATGGTGTCTAAGCAAGCAAGTGTTGTTGGGCCTGGCTGTGCCAGCCTCACCCTGGCTCACCCCTGGCATAAGTGGGATGTAAACTCTGAGCAGGGCCATAGGCATGTCATTTCAGCCAGTGCTCATCCATCATTTCTGGGTCATCTGAGACCAGATTTCTGTGTTTGCTAATAGATCTTAAAAGGCCATAAAAAGTAATAAAAAGAGGACTTTCTGGTTGTAAATATAAGGAAAGCAGATTTGGTGTAAAAGAAATATTGAATGAAAATATACCATTTTTTTCTGTATATTAAATTTAAGAATAATCTGATGATGTAGTGGGAGAGGCAAAATAGTATTTTTATGGTGTAAAAAGCCAAAAAGGAATTATCAAATTTTCCCAACATTTTAAGAAGCTAGTACAGAGATAAACTAATTCCTTAGCATAGTTTTGATAAAGTATTTGTAAGGTACTTGACAGTTTACAATGTCATCCTCATAGTGCCCTCTTCATAGCGCTCCTATGACATGAGTGTCATTTTTCTGATCTTTCAGAATAAGAAATAGGCTTATTCCTAGAAGTTTAGTGACTTCTCCGGGGTCGTAAATAGAAAGTCAGAGAGGCAAATTTTTAATATAGGGTTTGCTTAACTTAATCGCATGGTGGAAGAAAAAAATCTGTGCTTTGGCATCATTATGTATATCTGGGTTTAATGCCTGGTACTGTTTCTTACTGTGTTACCTCATTTTTAAAATCTTACTCTCAAGTCTTCTGATTCATCTGCAAAATGATGATAACCCCCTCTATAGAAAGTTCTGGGTTTAATGCCTGGTACTGTTTCTTACTGTGTTACCTCATTTTTAAAATCTTACTCTCAACTCTTCTGATTCATCTGCAAAATGATGATAACCCCCTCTATAGAAAGTTCTTGTGAAGAGTAAAGATAAAATATAGAAAGTGCATAGAACATCGGAGGTACTCAAGAAAAAAAGATAAATTTTACTTTATAAAAATTTAAAACTTTTGCTCTCTTAAAGTCAAAAAATGCAAAGATGACCCACAGACTGGGAGAATATTGTCACAATACATATATCTTTTAAAAGAACTTGAATCCAGAATAATAGAGAACTCTTACAACCAATAACGAAATAAATTACCTAGTTAAAAAAATGAGCAAAAATTTGAACAGATACTGTACAAAAGAAGCTATATAAGTGGCCAATTGTCATATGAAAAGATACTCAACATCATTTGTTGTCAGGGAAATGCAAATTAAAACCACCACTTTGGGGCCAACCCCGTGGCGCACTCAGGAGAGTGCGGTGTTTGGGTGCGCAGCGGGCGCTCCTATTAAAACCACCACTTTGGGGCCAACCCCGTGGCGCACTCAGGAGAGTGCGGTGTTTGGGTGTGCAGCGGGCGCTCCTGCCGCAGGTTTGGATCCTATATAGGGATGGCCGGTGCGCTCACTGGCTGAGCGTGGTGCGGGCGACACCAAGCCAAGGGTTGCGATCCCCATACCGGCCACAAAAAAGACAAAAAAAAAACCCACCACTTTGTTCCAACTCTTTATTGTGTGACAAACCAGCCCAAAATGTAGTGGCTTAAGAACAATGACAACATTTTTTTACCCACACATCTGCAAACTGAGATGACCTTATTAGCTTACATCTACTCCACTTGCCATTAGCTGAGGCCACTTTAATGATGGGGCTGGAATTGTCTGAAGACTCATTCACTCACTTGTCTGGCAGTTGATACTTGCTGTCACCTAGGATGACAGCTTGGGCTGTTAGCTGAACACTTGCACATGGCCTCTCCTTATAGCCTGGGATTCCTTTCAACATGGCTGATTCCAAGATCAAGCATCCTGAGAACGAGAACCAGGTAGAAACTATCACCTTTTCTAACCTAGCCTCAGAAGTTAAATTCATACATCAACATTCTGCCTTATTCTATTCATTAGAAATGAATCACTGAGGGTGGCCCATATTCATTTTTTTAATTTGAAATAATTTTATTTTGTAGTTGATGCCAAAATAGATCAACAGTTAGAATCTACCATATTATATAGGATCATTAAGAATGAACAAAGAAAAATATTTTTTGTATGTTATATATAAGTATGAGGGTACTTCAAACAAATTTACAGAAAGATTTGTATTATATTTTTTTAATTCTAAATTTTATTCACTCAATAAAATGTATAAAGTAAAAATTGACGAAATGGGAAAATGACATCTGTTATTACAGTGAGAGAATTCAAAACACCTTTCTCGATTATTGATAGGTCAGGCAGACAAAAGTTAATAAAGATATGAAAGATTTGAACATGAAATCTTTTAATTCTATTTTTCTGCAAACTTTTTGAAGTAACTTTGTACAGTAATATACCAAGGTCTATTCTAAAACAACACTAACAGAGTAATTTTTTTTTTTTCCAGACAATTCTTATTGTTAATTTTATAATGACAACTTAGCCATCGTCTTCAACCTTTAGGAGTTTACCAGTCAAAGGAAGAACCAGACACACATAGAATCACTCATAATAAAATGTAATAATAACAATAGCAAACACTTACATAGGACCTATTATGTGTCAGGCATTAATTGGAGTACGTATATTTATTAACTCATTTAATTCATCTAGCTATATTTTATGGTAGTAATGTTTTTTTTTTTAACGCAAAAAAGACATTTATTGATCTCACATAAGAAATTATAGGTAGGGGCTGGCTGGTTAGCTCACTTGGGAGAGCATGGTGCTGACAGCACTGAAGTCGCGGGTTCAGATCCCCACACCAGCCAGCCATCAAAAAAGAAAAAAGAAAAAAATTATAGATAGGTGGTTCCAGCATTGGTGCAGTGGTTAAAGTGCCTTTTGGGGCCCAGTTTTTTTTGTTGTTTTGTTTTTAAAATTGAGATGAGATATACATAATGAAATTTACCATGTTAACCATTATTAAGTATACAGTTTAATGACATTAAGTATTTTCACATTGTTTACAACTATCACTACTGTACATTTTTAGAACTTTTTTATCATTCCAAACTGAAACTCTGTACCCATTAAACAATAACTCCCCATCGTCCACTTCTCCGAGACCCTGGTAACCACATTTCTACTTCGTATCTCTATGAATTTGACTATTCTAGGTACCTCATATAAGTGGAATCATATGATATTTGTCCTATTGTTTCTAGCTTCTTTCACTTAGCATCATGCTTTCAAAGTTCATACAGGTTGTAACACGTATTGGTACTTCATTCCTTTTTTTAAATTATTTTTGTTTTGATGTTCAAATCAAGATAATTGATATATTCAACATTATATAATATAATCAATTTTTGTGGTCCTTTACCAATTGCTCTCTTTTTTTCCTCCCCCTTCCCCTTTCCAGCCTCTGGAAACCTCAGTTCTGTTCTCTCCTTTCGAAAGTTCAACACATTATTTGATTGTTGCATCATATCTTTCTTTTTTCTTTTATTTATTTATTTATCTACTTATTTTTTTAGCTCCCACTTATAAGTGAGGATGTGTTGTATTTCTCTTTCTGTGCCTGGCTTATTTCACTTAACATAATTTTCTCTAAGTTCATCCATGTTGCTGTGAATAGCAGAATTTCACTCTTTCTTATGGCAGAGTTGTGTTCCATTGTGTGGACATACCATATTTTTCTTATCCAGCCATCTGATGATGGACATTTATGTTGGCTATTGCATATAGAGCTGCAATAAACATGGGAATGCAGGTATCCCTTTGACATGTTGATTTCCCTTCCTTTGGGTGTACACCCAGCAGTGGAATTGCTGGATCATATGGCTGTTCTATCTGTAGTTGTTCCAGGAAAACCTATACTGTTTTTCGTAATGGCTGAACCAATTTACAGTCCCACCAACAGTGTAGAAGAGTTCCCCTTACTTCACAGCCTCACCAGCATTTGCTATTCTCTATCTTTTTTATAATTGACAGTCTAACTGGAGTGAGATGATATCTCAATGTGGTTTTGATTTGCATTTCCCTAATGCTTAGTGATGTAGAGCATTTTTTCATGTGTCTATTGGCCATTTGTATATCCTCCTCTGAGAAATGCCTGTTCATCTCCTTTGCCCATTATCTAATCAGGTTATTTGTTTTTTTACTGTGAAGTTGCTTGAGTTCCTTGTATATTCTGAATGTTAATCCTTTGTTGGATACATAGTTTGAAAGAAATTAAAGAGGACATAAAAAGATGGAAAGACATTCCATGCTCCTAGATTGGAAGACTCAACATTGTGAAAATGTCCAACTAGCCAAACCAACTACAGGTTCAACACAATCCCCATCAAAATACTAATGACATTTCTTCACAGAAATAGAAAAAAACAATCCTAACATTCATATGAGACAACAAAAGTCCCCGAATAGCCAAAGCAATTCGGAGCAAAAATAAATAAATAAATAAAGCCAGAAACATTACACTACCTGACCTCAAATTATACTACAAAACTACAGTAATAAAAACAGCATGGTTCTGGCATAAAAGTAGGCACTTGGACCAATGGAACAGAATAGAGAACCCAAAAACCAACCCATATACTTATAGCCAACTAATCTTTGACAAAGACATCAAGAACATACGACGGGGAAAAGATTTCTCTTCAATAAATGGTGCTGAGGAAACTGGACATCCTTATGTAGAAGAATAAAACTAGACCTGTACTTCTTGCCATATAACCAAATTAATGGATGAAAGACTGAAATATATGTCCTGAAACTATAAAACTCCTAAAAGAAAACATGGGGGAAACACTTCAGGAAGTAGGACTGGGCAGATACTTTATGAATGTGACCCCAAAAGCACAGGAAATCAAAGGAAAATAAACAAATGGGATTGTATCAAACTAAAAAGCTTCTGCACAGCGAAAGAAACAACAGAGTGAAAAGACAACCTACAGAGTGGGAGAAAATATTTCCAAACTATGGTAGTATTTATATTATCTTTCTTTTACATATGAGGAAACTAAGGCATGAAGAAGTTATATAACATCTCTTTTTTCTTTCTTTTTTCATTTAATTTTATTTAATTTTATTTTTATTTCTTAATGAAGCATTGTTGATTGTACATGCCTGTGGGGTACAGAATTTAATATCAATACCTGTGTACAGTATGTGATGCTTAAATTAAGATTATTAGTATATTCAACATTATACAATGTATTCGATTCTCATGCCCCTTTACCAATTCCTCCCTTACTCCTCTCCCCCTTCCCCTTTCCCACTTCTGCTAACCTAAGTTTTGTTTTCTCCTTTTGAAAGTTCCACATATTATTATGATTGATATATCTTTCTTTTTCATGTTTTTTTTTTTTTTAGCTCCCACTTATGAGTGAAGACATGCAGCATTTCTCTTTCTGTGCCTGGCTTACTTCACTTAACATAAGTTTCTCTAAGTTCATCCATGTTGCTGTGAATGGCAGAATTTCATTCTTTTTGTGGCAGGTAGTATTCTGTTGTGTAAACATACCACATTTTCCTTATCCAGCTGTCTGACAATAGACATTTTCGTTGGTTCCAACTCTTGGCTATTATAAATAGAGCTGCAATAAACATGGGAATTCAGGTATCCCTTTGACATGATGATTTCCATTCCATGATGGTATATACCCAGCAGTGGAATTGCTGGATCATATGGTAGTTCTATCTGTATTTGTTTGAGGAAGTTCCATATTGTTTTCTATAATGGCTGCACCAATTTACAGTCCCACCAACAGTGTAGGAGGGTTCCACTTTCTCTTTATCTTTGCTAGCATTTGTTATTCTAGACCCAACTATATGGTCTCTTTAAGAGACTCACCTCATCTGTAAAGACACACACAAACTAATAGTGAAGGGATGGAAAAAGATGCCATGCAAATGGCAACCAAAAACTAGCAGGAGTAGCTATTCTTATATTGCTTAAATAGACTTTAAACCCCAGAACCATAAAAAGAGACAAGGAAGGCCTTTACATAATAATAAAGGGATATATACAGCAAGAGGACATAATAATCATAAATATATATACACACAATACTGGAGCACCCAGATATATAAAGTAAACACTATTAGACCTGAAGAAAGAGACAGAACCCAATATGATAATAGTTGGGGACCTGAACACCCCTCTGTCAACACTGGATAGATCATCTAGGCAACACATCAACAGAGAAACATAGGATTTAAACTATGCTTTAGACCAACTGGACCTGGCAGATATCTACAGAACTTTTCATCCAACAACTTCAGAATATACATTCTTCTCCTTAGCACATGGAATATTCTCCAGGATAGACCACGTGTTAGGTCACAAATCAAGTCTCAACAAATTTTTTTAAAATTGAAAACATTTCAAGTATATTTTCAGACCACAAAAGATTAAAAGTAGAAATCAATAACAAGAGAAACTCTGAAAACTATACAAACACATGGAAATTAAACAACATGCTCCTGAAGGACCTATGTATGGATCCAGGAAGAAATTAAACAGGAAACCAAAATATTTCTTGAAACTAATGGAAATAAAGACACATCACACCAAAACCTGTGGTAAACAGCAAAAGCAGTACTAAGAGGGAAGTTCATTGCAAAAAATGCTTACATCGAAAGAATAGAAAGATTTCAAAACAGCCTAATGCTACACCTCAAAGAACTAGAAAAACAAGATCAATTCAATCCCCAAATTAGTAGATGGAAAGAAATAATTATGATGAGAGCAGAACTAAATGATATAGAGACACAAAACGTGATACAAAAGATCAGTGAAACAAAAATTTGGTTTTTTGAGAAGATAAACAAAATAGACAAATCATTAGCTAGGCTAACTAAAAAAAAAGAAGAGAGAAGATCCAAATAACAAACAAAAATCAGAAATGAAAATGGCGACATTACAACTGATGCCACAGAAATACGAAGAATCATTACAGACTATTATAAACAACTATATGCCAGCAAATTTGAAAACTTGATGGAAATGGATAAATTTCTGGACACATACATACTACCAAGATTGAACCAAGAACACACTGAAAAAGTGAAAAGATCAATAATAAGCAATGAGATTGAAATAGTAATCAGCAGAGTCCCAATGAAGAAAAGCCCAGGACTGGATGGCTTTACTGCTGAATTCTACCAAACCTTTAAAGAGGAGTTAATACCAGTTCTCTTCAAACTATTCTAAAAAATTGAAACAGAAACCATTCTCCCAAACTCATTCTATGAGGCTAGCATCACCCTGATAACAAAACCACACAAAGATACAACAAAAAAAAAAGAAATCTACAAGCCAATATCTCTGATGAACATAGGTGCAAAAGTTGTCAACAAAATATTAGCAAACAATATAGAAACACATAAAAAAAATTACATACCATGATCAAGTGGGATTCATCCTAGGGATGCAACGATGGTTCAACATACACAAGTCAGTCAACAAAATCAAAGACAAAAAACATGTGATTATCTCAATAGATGCAGAAAAATCATTTGACAAAGTTCCACGTCACTTCATGATAAAGACTCTCAGCAAATTTCGTATATAAGGAAAATATCTCAACAGAATAAAAGCCGTTTCTGACAAGCCCACTGCTGATATCATCCTAAATGGGGAAAAGCTGAAAGCCTGTCTCTTTAAAACAGAAATAAGACAAGGATGCTCATTCTTACCATGACTATTTTACATAGTATTGGAAGTACTACCCAGAGCAATCAGACAACAGAAAGAAAGAGCATACAGATTGGAAAGGATGAAGCCAAACTGTCCCTGTTTGCAGATGACATAATCCTGTATATAGAAAAACCTAAAGACTCTACCAAAAAACTCTTATGACTGATGAATGATTTCAGAAAGTTGCAGTTTATAAAATCAACACCCAAAATCAGTAGCATTTAATACTCCAATAACAAACTAGCAGAAGAAGAAATCATGAAAGCAAACCCATTCAGAGTAGTTACCAGAAAAATAAAATACCTAGGAATCAATTTTACCAAGGAAGTGAAAGTTCTCTACAATGAGAACTAAAAATCATTGGTGAAAGAAATTACAGAAGACAGAAAAAGATGGAAAGACATTCCATGCTCTTGGATTGGAAGAATCAACATTGTGAAAATGTCCATACTACTGAAAGGAATCTACAGATTCAATGCAGTCCACACCAAAATACCAATGATATTCTTCACAGAAATATAAAAAACAATCCTAACATTCATATGGAAAAACAAAACACCCCAAATAGCCAAAGCAATCCTGAGCAAAAAAATAATAATAATAAAACTGGAGCCATTACACTACCTGACCTCAAAATTATACTACAAAGTTATAGCAACCAAAACATCATGGTTCTGGCATAAAAGTAGACACTTGGGCCAATGGAACAGAATAGAGAACCCAGAAATCAACCCACATACTTACAGCCCACTGATCTTTGACAAAGGCACCAAGAACATACATTGGGGAAAAGACTGCCTCTTCAATAAACAATGCTCGGAAAACTGGACATCCATAAGTAGAAAAATGAAGCTAGACCTGTACTTCTTGCCATATACCAAAATCAACTCAAAGTGGGTTAAAGACTTGAAATATAAGACCTGAAACTATAAAATTCCTAAAAGAAAACCAAAAGGGAACACTTTGTGAAGTAAGACTGGACAAATACTTTATGAATAAGACCCCAAAGGCACAGGCAACAAAAGAAAAAATAAGTAAATGGGATTATATCAAACTAAAAAGCTTCTGCACAGCAAAAGAAACAATTAACAGAGTGAGGAGACAACCTACAGACTGGGAGAAAATATTTGCAAACCATGCATCCAACAAGGGATTAATATCCAGAATATACAAAGAACTCAAACAACTCAACATTTAAAAAAAAAAAAAACCTCACATACTTTCTTTCCCCTTACATCTGCTGTTCCTCCTGAAATCTCTATCCTGGTTGATGGTTCACTATTTATCACCCTATCAAGACA
>NW_007727151.1:184740-195849 GCF_000696425.1 Galeopterus variegatus | reverse complement strand
CCAAAAGGGAACACTTTGTGAAGTAAGACTGGACAAATACTTTATGAATAAGACCCCAAAGGCACAGGCAACAAAAGAAAAAATAAGTAAATGGGATTATATCAAACTAAAAAGCTTCTGTATGGCAAAAGAAATAATCAATAGAGTGAAAAGACAGCCTGCTGAATGGGAGAATATATTTGCAAATGATACATCTGACAAGGGATTAATATTCAGAATATACAAGGAAATCAAACAATTTCACAATATAAACCAAAATAGAATAAAACAAAACAAAAAAACCATATAATCCAATTAAAAATGGGCAAAGGGGCTGAATAGACATTTTTCAATGGAAGACCTAAAAATACCAAGTACATGAAGAAATGCTCAACATCACTAATCATCAGGGAAATGCAAATCAAAACCATATTTAGATATCATTTCATTCTAGTTAGAGTGGCTATTATCATAAAGACAGAATAACTAATGCTGGTGAGAAGGTGAAGAAAGGGGAACTCTACTACACCATTGGGGGGACTGTAAATCAGTGCAGCCATTATAGAAAACAGTATGGAGTTTCCTCAAACAACTACAAATAGAAATGCCGTATGATATAACAACTCCACTGCTGGGTATACACCCAAAAGAATGGAAATCATCGTGTCAAAGGGATACCTGCACTCCCATGTTTATCACAGCTCTATTTACAATAGCCAAGCTATGGAACCAACCTAAATGTCCATTGGCAGACAACTAGATAAGGAAAAATGTGGTATATATACACAATGGAACACTACTCTGCCATAAAAAGAATGAAATTCTGCCATGGATGAACTTAGAGAAAATTATGTTAAGTGAAATAAGCCAGGCACACAAAGAGAAATATCACATGTCCTCACTCATAAGTGGGAGCTAAATAAATAAATAAATAAACAAAATTTTAATTTTTTTCCTTTTTGTCTTTTCTACTGACCGGTAATGGGATTGCAACCCTCGGTGTCGTGCCTGTACCGGGGACCGGCAACGGGATCACAACCCTCGGTGTTGCGCCTGCACCACGCTCGGCCAGTGAGCGGGAACCAGTCTCCACATGGGATCTGAACCCTCGGTGGGAGCGCCGCCACGCTCCCAAGCGGCGCACTCTCCAGTGTGCCACCGGGCCGGCCCAAATAAACAAAATTTAAGAAGAGAAGATGAGAGAAAGAAACAACAATCATAATCTTATGCTGAACTTTCAAAAGGAGAGAACATAACTGTGGTTACCAGAGGTGGAAAAGGGGGAGGGGGAGAGGGGTTAGAGAGAAATTGGTAAAGGGCCACAAAAAATGATCACATTGTATAATGTTGAATATACTAATTATCCTGATTTGAGCATCACATATTACACACAGTTATGGATATTCAACATAGATACATACAATCAGTTATATTTCAATTAAAAATATATATATAAGCTTAAAAAATGGGTAAATTTTAAAAACCAGCTGAGCGAAAGAAGCAAGACACAAAAAAGGACTTAAGGTAAAGTTCTAATTTATATGAAACCATAGGAAAAAAAATCTAATGTATAGTGACATAAAGCAAGTCAGTAGTTGCCTGGGGTGGGGGTGGGGTTTAATAACTACAGAGGGACACAAGAGAACTTTTTGGGGTGATGAAATGTTCTGTACCTCGATTGTGGTAGTGGTACACAAATTTGTCAAAACACATAGAAATACACACTTAAATGAGTATGTTTTATTGTATATAAATTATATCTTGACAGTTAAGGAAGAAAAATGCACCCAGAATCTAACCCCTTCTTACAATCTCTACTGTTTCTGTCATGATCAAATTCACCATCATTTATCACCTGGCTTATTGCAGTGGGCTTCTAAGTGTTCTCTGTTCTTGCCTTCTTTCAGCCTATTCTCAACGCAGCATTCAGGTGATTCTGTTAAACCACAAGTCATATCAAATTATTTATCTGCTCAAAATCCTCCAGTGGCTTCCAATCTCACTTCAAGGAAAAGCTAAAGTAAACCAATTTACAATAACCCATAAGTCCTTATGTGACCTGCCTCCACCTCCTCATCTCTTTGCCTCCTCTTCCACAATTCCCCTTTCTTGTTCTGTTCCAGCTATTTTGACCACTTCGTTGTTATTTGAATATAGACCACGCACATTGTTAAAAGGTAAACTGAGGCACAATTGAATTTTTTTAAAAAAACATATATTTGAGTAAACAGTGATTCATGAAAGGAGAAGCACCAAACTGAAGGTGGTTTTGGACTTTGCTAAGGAAATGCAAGGAGAAAGCATAGGACAAATACAGAAATAAAGCAAAGAAAATATTTGATTGGTTACAGTTAGACAGTTGCCTTATTTGGTCTGTCCTGCTAGAAAGTCCCTAGTTACATAACTGTAAATCAGTTGGTGGCTTCTGATTGGTTAGTCTTAATTACATTTTTATTTAATATAAGCATTTACAAGAAATAGCTCAAGATAAATTTCACTTATGTTTCCAAATCAAGCAAGGTCAAGGTCATTTATGAGGCCTAACTGGCTGTGTCTGGTAGGGATCCTTCAGGTCTGGTTTCCATTTTAATTCCTATCTCAGGGCCTGTACCCTGCTGTTCTCTTGGCTTTGAGTACTTTTCCTGGGCATCTTTACATGGCTCTCTTTTTCGCATTCCTCAAGTCTTTACTCAAATGTCACCCTTTCTGTGAGGCCTTCCTTATCCATCTCATTTAAAATTGCAAGCCCTTCTCTCAGGGGTTAAAGAAAATTTGGCAATTTGGGGTGACTTTTTACAAAGTAAATAGTAAATAATGTGCAAGAAATTGTTTATTTTTTCTTTCATGAAAGAAATGTTAGCTAGAATAGGTTCTGTTCAGCATCTGATTGTGTGGGGCTCAAATTTGTAGTAGCTCAATTTGCTGACCCATAAATGCAGCGATGCCTTTGACAAACTCTTATGATCCTCAAAAAATTCCACAGCATTTGAAAGCTTCAAGGTAAAAACAGTTGTTTAGTAGTGAGGTGGGAAAGTCACCAGCTCTGTGTTCACTGTGGCCTAGTGATGGAGACCGCAGGTTCCCGTGCCACGCAGATGGGGTGAAAGTTGGAGCCTCCCTTCCCTTTCTTCCCCTTTCCCCCTACAAAGCTTTGAACAACAGTTAACAGATGTTAAAAAAAAAAAAATCTGCAGGGATTGGGTGAACCTTAAGAAAAACCCCTGAATATTGGAAATAGTAGAGAAATCCATTGCCTTTTATTGTAACAAATAAAGGAACTGTGAAGGCCAGACTTTCTGAGAATAAGATTAGGCCTAAGTACGGCTGAGAAAAAAAAAAAAAGTAGTTAAGGGCATATTTAATATGAATGATTTCTAAAGTGCTCATAATTTCTCAGTTTTTTCCTCTGAACTGGGTAAAATAATGACTGGCATTCTCAAAGATATGTTATTCTCCGAACATTGTATCTCCTTCTCAGGAGAAAGAAGGGCTCACAACTGCCATGGCAGGAGTTCTCCAACTTGTTTTGGAATGAAATATTATTGAGTGGAGATGGTGGGGTCCTCACGTCATAGTGACCTGCAAAGGGGAGAAGAGAAAGGGCAGAAGGGGAGGAAGGAAGGAAGGCCAAAGAGTGTGGCCAGGGGAACAGTGACTTACTTGGGGCTACGTATGTGTCAGGAATAAAAAATATATATGAAATTCAGAGTGTTCTCTTTCCCTCCCATCTCACCTTTCCTTGTCACTACTGGACCTATCACTGCTGACCTGGCTATGAGAACTGGTGGGAATTGAAAGAGACTAATAACCCCACATAGAAAATAAAAGCCTGCAGAGTCCCCAGACAGGCCCTGGAGGCAGGGCAGTGAGGAGAGGATCACGACCCAGAGCTTCAGTGCTGGGAGAGAGAGGAAAGAGTAGGTCTGGGCGCTACCGAGAAGTGTGGCTTTGTGGGTGGACAAAGAGGAGTTGTAGGGCGTTTTCTTGTGTGTCGTGAGGTGCAATTGCCCCTTGTTGCTCTCTCAAAAAAGCTTTCTGTAAAGATGCACATTATCCTCAAGTTTTTTGTAGTTGGAATGAGGATGCTAATGGATTTGGGCTGTGTCACTGAGGTCTTAAGGTACATTTAGTGGTAAAACTGAGACTAGAACCCAGTCCTTCCGAATCTTTTGTTTGCTACTAAAAAATTACCTCTTGAATAACATAAAGAAGTTGGTCCACTGCCTGCTGTAACTCCACGTGAGAGCTGTAGGAGGGGTCATTTTGAATCAATTGTGTCACTGAGGTCTTAAGGTACATTTAGTGGTAAAACTGAGACTAGAACCCAGTCCTTCCAAATCTTTTGTTTGCTACTAAAAAATTACCTCTTGAATAACATAAAGAAGTTGGTCCACTGCCTGCTGTAACTCCACCTGAGAGCTGTAGGAGGGGTCATTTTGAATCAACCTGTGACCTCGAGGTGTCAGACCCTGATTGCATGTGGGCTGGATGGGCAGGATATAATGAGCACAGAAGGAGTGCAAAACATTGGTCAAATGTACGGAAAACACTTCCAAATGATCTATTTCAGAATGTATGTGTATGCAGGTAAAGGCATAAGAAAGCTCTGAAAAGAGACAGGCCAAACTAATCATAATTCTATGTGTATAGTACATAACTATGTGCCTGGCACTGTTCTAATCTCTTTGCAGGAATTAACTCATTTAATTATCATAACGACTCACCCAGGTAGGTTCTATTGCTATTCCTATAACTCACTGAGGTAGGTACTAACCAGGAGAGGTTAAGTAAGTGCCTGAGATCTCACAGGTAGTAATTAGCAGGGCTGGGATTTGAACAGCCAACAGCCATGCACTTAACCAAGCTTATAGAGCAAGGAGGGAAAGGAGATGGACATGCTGGGGGCAGAAAGCATGAATGGGGTATTTTGCTTTTATCTATATAAATTCCTATTGTTTGAATTTTTATAATGAGAATGTATGCATGCATTTACTTGTGTGATTTTAAAAGATATATAAGTAAACTGAAATAATAAAAAAGCCATGCAAACAAACAACCAAATTGAAAAATGGGTGAAGAGCTTGAAAAGACATTTCTCCAGGGCCGGCCCCGTGGCTCACTCAGGAGAGTGCGGCGCTGGTAGCGCCGAGGCCACAGGTTCGGATCATAACACTGTGCCAAGGGTTGTGATCCCCTTACCGGTCAAAAAAAAAAAAAAAGACAAGACATTTCCCCAAAGAAGGTATGCAAATGGTCAATAAGCACATGAAAAGATGCTCACTAATCAATAGGGAAATGCAAATCAAAACCGCAATGAGATGCTACCTCACACCCATTAGGATGGCCACTGGCACAAACAAACCCACAAAGAACAAAAGATAACAAGAGTTGGCAAGAATTTGGAGAAATCTGACCCCTTGTGCACTGTTGGTGGAAATGTAAAATGGTATAATCGCTATGGAAAACAATATAGCAGTTCCTCAGAAAACTATAAAAAAACTAAAAATATAACTGCCATATAATCCAGCAATTCCACTTCTGAGTCTATATTCAAAAAAATTGAAAGCAGGGTCTCAAAGAGCTATTTGTACACCCATGTTCTCAGCAGCATTATTCACAACAGCCAAAATGTGGAAGAAACCCAAGTGTCCATCAACAGATGAAGGGATAAATAAAATGTTGTATATACATACAGTGGAATTATATTCAGCCTTAAAAAGGAAGGAAATTCTGACACATGCTACAACATGGATGAAACCTGAAGGACATTATGCTAAGTGAAATGAGCCAGAGGGCAAAGACTGTTTGATTCCACTTATATGAGGTACCCAGAGTAGTCAGATTCACAGAGACAGAAAGTAGAATGGTGGTTGCCAGGGCTGGGGAGAGGAGGACAAGGGAAAGTTAGTGTTTAATGGGTACAGAGTTTCAGTGAAGCAAGATGAAAAGAGTTCTGGAGATGGATGGTGGTGACGTTTGCTCAACAATGTGAATGTACTTAATGTCACTGACTTGTACACTTAAAAATGGTTAAGTTGGTAAATTTTATGCTATGTGCATTTTATCATAATTCTTTTTTAAAAGCCATGCAAAAAGAGTGTGAAGGTAAGGCAGGGCTTAGGAGGTGACCAGAGGGTTTGTCTTGGTTGCTTAGAACACCCCATGATCATGCCTGGACCCTATGGAGTAAGCCTTACCTCCACCCAGGGGTGTGTTCCCAACAGACTCTGAGGGCCTCGGGGAAAAGAGCACATCTGATTTGATGCTCCAGGAGGCAGCGCATGACACGGCCAGGAGGAAGAGAGCAATTCCCACCTTTCCCCTGAAACGCACTGAGATTGTAGCCCACCAAATGCTCATTTTACTACTTTTGCCCCAGCTCTGGAATCAACTTTTCCTCCAAGGAACTAATTTATTGAAAAGACTATTTTTCTTCATTGATTGACTTGGGACCTTTGAAAATCAAATGACCATTTATATACATATATACATATGTATGTGTGTGTGCATGCACATGTATATATGTGTGTGTATACCATATATGTATGGCTCTATTTCTAGACTCTCCATTCAGTTCAATTTTCTACACTTATGAGATTTATAATAAGCTTACTTAATGTAGCTTTATAAGTCTAAAAGCTACTGAAAGCTGTTAATGTAGCTTTATAATAAGTAGCAAAGTCAGGTAATTTAAGTCGTCCAGTTTTTTTATTCTTTTTCAAAATCGTTTTAGCTACTTTAGGTCCTTTGCATTTTCATATAACTTTCAGGATCACCTTGTCAATTTTTATTTTAAAAGTCTGCTGGGTCAGGATTGCCCTGAATCTGTATATCAATTTTGGAAGAATTGACATACAAACAACGTTGAATCTTCCAGTCCATTAAAGTGGATTACCTCTTCATTTATCTAGGTCTCGTTTAATTTCCTCAGCGATGTTTAGTAGTTTTCATTGTAGGCAGAGGTCTCACATACATTTTGTTAAATTTATTACTGAGTGCTTTGTGTTATTTGATGGTATTGTAAATGAAATTGTTTTTTGTATCTCATTTTTTAATTGTTTGCTGCTAGTATACAAATTACAACTTGTTTTTATATTTTGACCTTGTATCTTTCTACATTGTTAAATTAACTTATTAATTAATTAAATTCATCTACAAATACGGATAACAAAGATATTTATATTTCTTCCTTTCAAATATTTATGTCTTATTTTTCTTGTTTTATTGCCCCGGTTAGAAACTCTAGTACAACATTGAAAGAAGACTGGGCATTGTTGCCTTATTCCCAAACTTAAAAAGATTCAGCATATCACCATTATTAAACACTATGCTTAGCTGTTTGTTTTTCATAGAGGCCATAGTTCTAGTCCACTGAGAATTTTTATTATTAACGGTTGTTAAGTTTTATCAAATGTTTTTTCTGTGTCTATTGAGATGGTCAAATGATTTTTCTCCTTTAATTTGTTAACATGCTGAATTATACTGATTTTCAAATGACAGACTAACTGAATTCCTAGGATAAACTATGCTTGATGATGATATACACCCTTTTTATATATTGCCGAATTTAATTTGTTAATATTGTGTTAATGAGTTTTGCATCTACATTCATAGAGGATATCTAAGTTGTGATTTTCTTTCTTTCTAACATCTTTTTAAGGTTTTGGAACCAGAGTTATGCTAGTCTCTTAAGAGAAGTTTGGAAATGGGTTCTCTTCTTCTATTTTAAGGTTAATATCACTACTCTTAAGATTTGATGGAATTTCACCTGTGACACAAACTGGGCCTGGAGTTTTGTTGTTGTTTTTATTGTTGTTTTAAAAATGAGTTCAACTTCTTGGATATAGGGCTATTTGCATTTTCTATTTTATTACATGCCAGTTTTGAAAAGTTTTCTTTATTTTAAAGAAATTTGTCCATTTGATCCATGTTAATATAAAGGCTTAAAGGTTGTTCATGTATCTCCTTATTATCCTTTTGATGGTTGTAGCATCTGTAGTGATGTCACCTCTTTCATTCCTGATAATTTTGATTTGTGTTTTCTCTTTTTTATTGACTAGTTTAGCTAGAGGTTTATCAATTTTATTAATCTTTTCAAAGAACTAAATTTTGGCTTTGTTAATTTTCTATATTGCTTTATTTTTCTAAGTTGACTCCTGCTTTTCTTTATTGTTTTCTTCATTATTTTCTAAATAAAACTACTTACTCTAGATTTTTAATTTGCTCATCTTTTCCCAGCTAAAATGGGGAAACTTAGATAATTCATTTTAGAACTTTCTTCAGTATCATTTGGTTTAAAACAACTTTTTAATTTTCCTTGTGACTTCTTCTTTGACCTATGGATTAATAGAAGTATATTATTTAATTTCCAAATATTTGGGGCTTTGAAAAATATTCTATAATTGATTTTGATTTCATTTGGTATTGATTTCTAATTTTATTCTTTTGAAGTCAGATAACTTATTTTGTATGATTTCAGTCTGTTCAAATTTATTGAGACATATTTTATGGCTGAAGCATATGGTCTATCTTGGTAAACATTTTATGTGCCTTTGATAATAATGTGTATTCTATTGTTGGGTGCAGTGTTATATAAATGTCAGTTGTGTCAAGGTGGTTGATTATGTTCTTCAGCTCTTCTGTGTGCTTAATGATTTGAGCAATCTGGTTGTTGTTGGGTGGCTTAAACCTCTAATTATAATTCTGAGTTATCTATTTCTCTCTTTAGTTCTGGCAGTTCTTGCATAAGTGTTTTGAAACTCTGATTTAAATACATACACACTTTTAATTGTAATGTCTTTGTGATGAATTGACCCTTTTATTATTATGAAATATTACTCTTTACCTTTGGCAACAATGCTTGTCTTGAAGTCTATTTTGGTCTGATATTAATATGGTAACTCCAGCTTTTATATGTTTACTGTTTGTATAGTAAATCTTTTTTCATCTTTTAGTTTCAACCTATTAGTGCCCTTATATTTCAGTTTTATTTCTGTTCTTGATATCATATTGTGGGATGTTTTAGTTACCTATTGCTATGTAATAAACTACTCCAAATCTTAGAGGCTTAAAACAACCACCATTTTATCTCTCAAGATTCTTTGGGTCAAGAATTTTGGCAGAGCTTGGCTGACCACTTGTCGTTCTTTGTCTGGGTTATCTACTTGGCTGTATCCATCTTGAACTGAGCTGGAAGGTCCAAGAAAGTTTCACTCACTTGATTGGTGTCTC
Organism: Galeopterus variegatus; assembly: GCF_000696425.1. Taxonomy (NCBI): domain Eukaryota; kingdom Metazoa; phylum Chordata; class Mammalia; order Dermoptera; family Cynocephalidae; genus Galeopterus; species Galeopterus variegatus. The sequence goes on along the minus strand of NW_007727151.1, from coordinate 186,639 downwards.
AGTGTTTCTCCAAGTGGTTAGGTCAGGCTTCCTTATAGTATGGTGTCCTCAGGATATCTGAATTTCTTACATGATGGCTGGCTTCTAAGAGGGAGTGTCATCGAAACAGTTAAGTTCCTGTGTCCCTTTTTATTCCTTATTAACAGAAATTTAGTTTTTTTCAAGTGATTTATTTTCAGGCATGGTGTGCTTTAGGGGAAGCTTCTTTATTCCCAGAGGATGGATATAGATCAGTTTAATATTCCAATCATGATTAACCTATTACTTTTGCCAGTAATTAGTTTAGAAAATAGGCCTATGACACAACTCTGGATGAAAATTGAGGTAAAGTCAGAAGGAGGGCATCTGGCAAAGTGTTTCTTAAGTCTTAAAGACAGAACAGAGGAATGTCCTCTTTTCCTGCTGCTGATATTGTCTGCATTTAACACCTGGAGCTGTGTGGCCATATTGCCACCATGAAGGAAGAGAGGTAAAAGGACAAATAAACATGCTGAGATGGCCAAAGAGAAATATGTAAAACCCTGGGTCCTTAATGATGTTACTGAGTTACTAAATCAGCCAGCCCTGGAGCCATACAATCTCTAACCTTCTGTTTTGTGAAATAACACAAAACAGTCCTCTTTTGATTGCAGCCTAAAGCATTCTGAAAGATACAAAGGAACAAGGAAGATGTTAAAAATGGAGGTGCAACTGGATCAAGAGTTATTAATCCTCTCTTACAAAATACTGTGCTTTTATGGTGAGGTATTGGAGGAAGTATGTTTAATATGTTTAAATCTATAGTGCAAGTTACAAAGCACAGCAAAACACATGTTCTGAATTTAATTTTTTTACTTTACAAATCAAATTAAAAACCAAAGAAACTAATATGTTTAAATCTATAGTGCAAGTTACAAAGCACAGCAAAACACATGTTCTGAATTTAAATTTTTTACTTTACAAATCAAATTAAAAACCAAAGAAAATTGTTTTTCTTTCAAATGGCATCATTACTGTGGAACGACTGTTGGCAACAGATCTGACATTGCATAGGGCAGGAATCATTTTGTCAGAAAAGATGATCTTGAAGTTAAAAGTACAGTGACTAAGTTCACAGCTTTCAGCATTTCAATCAAATCATGGTTTAAAAAAAATAAAAAATAAATAGGGTCTAAAAATCTGTAACTGGTTGTAAAGATAGAACATAAAAGAAAAGCCCAAAAGAAGCTCCAAAGGACCATATCTTAATCTAGTGCTGTCCCACCAACCACAACGAATGCCGCCTTAATCATAAATATTTCTGCTTATTGACAGTCAGGTAGCTGTAATTTTTTAAATTGTAATAAGGTTAATAAATAAGTATTTAGATTATTGCTTCCATTCTTTTGGCTTTTACAGAAGAGTGATTTTTTAGATTTTGGAACCAATATATGATTTTGCCTATTTTTTTAATCTTGCCTTGCTAAGTAAAGATATTAAAAGCATCTATTATCATTATTTATAGAAGTGTTTAACACCTCAAAAGGATATAATCTTTTTTTAAAAAAAAAGATTAGATTTTGGGCTGAGCCCATGGCGCACTCAGGAGAGTGCGGCGCTGGGAGTGCAGCAGCGCTCCCGCCGCGGGTTCGGATCCTATATAGGGATGACCGGTGCGCTCACAGCGCTCACTGGCTGAGGGGGGTGGGGCCGGTCCCAAAAAACCCAAAAAAAAAAAAAATTAAAAAAAAAAAAGATTAGATTTTGCTTTATAAAATCACATTAACTTAGTTTTGTCCATATATGTACCACAGACAGGCAAAACTTTTTCATGGATTTGGCATGAGCCTGCAGACAGGCATGTAGAAACCCTTGATTTCTATTATTTTCTCCCAAATCTGTTATGAACTGGAAAATGTTTACCTTCATCTTTCTATACTT
>NW_007727151.1:183592-184379 GCF_000696425.1 Galeopterus variegatus | reverse complement strand
TAATTTCTTTCAGGTCTCAACCTTGCACTTCTTTACTAATAGGCCGCCAAACAGTTAGCAACGTTGATTTTGATAGAGCTAGAAAACTAGAGATGTAGTGTTATAAGGGGTGAGGCTAATCAAAGGCCATAAAGAGACCATTACAGGAGAGTGTGAAGATTGCAGCATCCTGTGAATAGAAGCCCAGCCACACGTGGACTCATCACCTTGGGGGCTGTTCTTTCTGGCTCCTCCCTGAGGCCTCTCTCCAGCCCTCTTTGAGCAAATGGGTGAGGAAGCCTCCCTGTTACTTCTGTGCTCTATGATTTGTCTAGCCCCTAGAACTCTGTTCTAAGAATGTCTGAATTTGATCAGGACTGTAAGATGATTATGTTCTCACTACAAGTGGATTGTGAACTAAATGTTATCAGGTTGGTAACCAAGATCAATAGCTTTCCCTTTTTCTTTTTTCTTTTTAAAGAAAGTTCCGTTTGGCAGAGGCTATTACCACACATTGTATCTATAAGAACTCAGCAAAGAGTGAAGAGTTTTCTAGACTTATCTACTGGGCAAAATTAGCTCCAAGCCATTGCTAATATGGCTCAAGAATAAATAGCTCTTGTTTTTGAAAAATATACAGAGCAATGTTTGAGGGTTTTGAAATGATCAAATAAGGAGAAAAGTGTTTAAAAACCAAAACTAAGGGGCCAGCCCGGTGGCGCACTGGAGAGTGCGCCGCTTGAGAGAGTGGCGGCGCTCCCGCTGAGGGTTCGGATCCCATGCGGAGACCAGTTCCCGCTCACTGGCT
>NW_007727151.1:179158-182708 GCF_000696425.1 Galeopterus variegatus | reverse complement strand
TTGAGGGTTTTGAAATGATCAAATAAGGAGAAAAGTGTTTAAAAACCAAAACTAAGGGGCCAGCCCGGTGGCGCACTGGAGAGTGCGCCGCTTGAGAGAGTGGCGGCGCTCCCGCTGAGGGTTCGGATCCCATGCGGAGACCAGTTCCCGCTCACTGGCTGAGCGTGGTGCAGGTGCAACGCCGAGGGTTGCGATCCCGTTGCCGGTCCCCGGTACGGGCGCGACACCAAGGATTGCGATCCCGTTACCGGTCAGTAAAAAAGACAAAAAGAAAAAAAACGAAACAAAACCCAAAACTAAGGAGTGATTTCCACCAAAACACATCCAAGGCACCTCTACATTATTTTCAAGCCTTTCTACTACAAACAAATCAACACAGGCAATCAGAAACAGCCTAATAATTCTATAACAATTTCATGCATCAGGTCTCTTGGAGAGCCAATGTGTTTTGGTTTTCTCCCAACTTTTTGCCCCTGTGAGCTTGTTTTATTGTACCAAGTGAAAAACATTTTAGACATTTTCCTCCCAAAGTGCTTCTCCACAAGTATCTTTCCTAAATCAGGTCTCAGTTTGGCTAATTTATAACACTAATTCCTACTTTATTTAACATGCAAGCCTAGATGTTGAAGCCCTGATGGATTAATCGGGGTAATTTACAGAAACCACCTAAGAAATTGTGGTTTACTTAGTGAGATTTTGAAGCACTATTGTCAGGAAATACAAGCAATCCCTGAAACTTTTTCCCTCTGGGTTATCAGAGTCCGAGACAATTGATGACATTACATCGGTCGTTCATTTTAGATTCGTGGAGCCTACAAAAATCAATAGTTTTCCATTATCAGGTCCAGCTGGGTCACTAGTCTGTCAATGAGCTGTTACAATTGCTGTACAGGGGTGAGCCTGACCAGTCAATTGCTGCTGACAAGAGGAAAACATGCTGACAGCCACGGGAACAAGTCAGAACACAGATTTGCACTTCAGTTTGCCATCCAAAGAGACTCAGAGCAAGGCCATTTTCAAGACACAGGGCACACTCCCTGGGAGGCCTGGGAACAGGGCGGGGCCACTACCCCCTGGTTTTATAGCACAGTGCCTAAGGGCCTGTCCTGGGCTCCAGCCAACCATCCCTATGGAGACTATCTGTAGTCACTGCCTTTGTTAGTAAGAGAGGACGTACCAGCCAAAATTGTCCCTAAACACAAGATTAGGAGGAAAGAACTCTGCTTTTACTACCACTGACCCAGGTGAAACAACACATATCTTGGAGAATATAAAAACTTAAAGAGGAAGAAAATGGGTCAAAGTCACCCAATCTGAACAAAAGTGACTAAACATGTTGTAAATAAGTATTGACTGAGGACAGAAAGTCCTCCAGTGTTGGTACATAGGCTGTTCCCTTGTTGCCTCATTATTTATAATTTAACATCTACACTTTGATTTCAACATGAGATATTTAATCAAACTAAGCACCACTCATTGGTGTCTCATCCACAGTCCTCTGTCTGATGCAGTGGGCAGCAAGGGGAACTGAGGTCTAGTCTTGTCCTGCCCATAATTAGGAAGTGGGGATATAGACTGGTGAGCTTGGACACGTACTTTAACTGCCCCATGTAAGCAAAAATGGAGACATGACTGCCTTACCTATTATGTCACAAGGTTGAACTGTGATTCAAACTGAGAGTAAACTCTGTCCGGTGTGTGTGTGTTTGTGTGTGTGTGTGCGCGCGCACGCGTGCGCGCATACGTGTGTGTGTGTGTGTGTGTGTGTCTTGCTCTATTGAGGCGAAGTTTAGAAGCAACAAAGTTGCAAGTTTGGAAGTTTGAAAAAGTCCTGCTCCAGAATAATTCATTTTTGGTCTAGACTGAATACTATCCTTTATTAGTAAAATACATGAATAATCACTAAAGACCATCATGAGTGAAAGCCAGAATTTAGAGGACAGCTCAGAAGTCTTAATGGGTTTTGTGGTTCTCAATTCAGAGGGAAGAAGATTTAGATGCTAGCAGAATGGACACACACCATCTAGGTTCCTGCATGCAGTTGGGCTTCAAAAGCATCATGAATTTGTGCAGTGCTCTGGTCTCTTCATGCTGATTTGATTTCAAACATCAAACTTAAGAGTTCAAAAGATAAATATTTTGAATTTGTTTCAATATTATGATTTTTAATGTTCCACTTTTATTAATGTTTTTCAAGTATTAAATTATAGCTTTTCTCCCCCCAATGCCTCCAGTCTTGGGTTTGAATCTTTTGGAAGTCAACATTCACTTGTGTTTCATCATCAAAGCTGCTAATCAACTTTATTACTGGAAGCCAACTAGCTAGAGTTTTTTTCTTTTTTATTACCACACTAAAAAAAAATCATTTTCTTTAAATGAGTAAAAATAAGTAGTTTTAACAAGACCAAATGTGCTAGTAATTAGATGAACCAGTCTTATGTCTTCCAGCACTTGGAAGAATGAAATTCATCAGAACTCTCATAGCATTAATTAAAAAGAATTTATGTTTTTTTAATAAAACGCTTCATGTTTTAGCTCCTTTATTCCTTCACCATATGTGATTATGTGGGGGCTGAAGGGAATTCAGGTTAATATGTTGACACACTTAACAATGCAGGGTCATGTTGCACAATACGCTTCACTGGTTTGGTTCAGTACACCCCCTGACAAGGCCTAATCAGCCCCTGCCCTAAAGGCAGAGGGAAAAAGAGGATTTTAATTACTGCTCTGTATGCAAGTTTGCCAGCATTAAATTGAGACATAATTAGGCCTCTGAATTTTAATAATTGTCCTAGCTAATTGGGCAGACAAGTACGTTATGCAGCATGCCATGATTAGATAATTAGTATTTCCAAATGACAAAATTGGGCTCTTGATTAAAAATTCTACAGGAAGAGGGAAAAAGGTAGTAAGCAGATCTTTACAAGTCTATTAAGGGAGAGTTTAGCATGTTGGTAATTTAAAGTCCATTAGGAAGCAACATTTCATTCTCAGAGCTGGGTATCTGGGACAAGGGCCTCTGGCCTACCCTGCCTCCCACTTAAAGCTCCTCCCCAGAGTATTTTGCTTTCTCTTGGGTCTGCTGCATCTATCCACACCCCCATCTTGACCCCCAAGCTCAGCAACACATAGGCAAGATCTCTTTGGCTAAACAGCAGGTAATAACTCTGAGAAAGAAATCATGCCATGTAGGAAGGGTAGAACAGAGAACAGGTAATTTACCCTGTTCAGGTATATAAGTATCCATTGTGTCTTTCTCTTGCAACCAGGTTTTCTTTCAATCTTCTTCCAGAATTCAACACTCTTGGTGTATCATTAGCTCCACTAAAAGTCTTTTTCATGGAAAAATCTTAATTCAAAATCTTTTTTTTTTTNGTGTCCGGCAATGGATCGCAACCCTCAGTGTCGCGCCCGTACTGGACCGGGACCGGCAACGCCGGCAACGGGATTGCAACCCTTGGCGTTGCGCCCGCACCTTGCTCAGCCAGTGAGCGGGAACCGGTCTGTATGTGGGATCCGAACCCTCGGCGGGAGCGCCGCCACGCTCCCC
>NW_007727151.1:176376-178401 GCF_000696425.1 Galeopterus variegatus | reverse complement strand
TTCCTTTTTGTCTTTTTTCGTGTCCGGCAATGGATCGCAACCCTCAGTGTCGCTCCTGTACTGGACCGGGACCGGCAACGCCGGCAACGGGATTGCAACCCTTGGCGTTGCGCCCGCACCTTGCTCAGCCAGTGAGCGGGAACTGGTCTGTATGTGGGATCCGAACCCTCGGCGGCAGCGCCGCCGCGCTCCCAAGCGGTGCACTGTAGCAGTGCGCCACCGGGCCGGCCCCAAAATCTTAAATTTTTGAGGTATTATATTACTGGGGTGAAGAGTGTGGGTGTTGAAGATTGATCTGGATTTGATGTCATCACTTGCTAGGGTTGTGACCTTAGATAAATAACTTAATCTCTCCCAGTCATATAATTTAAAGCCCAGTGCTTGGCATAGAGTAAGTGTTCAATAAACATAGCTATTAAATGCAAATTAAATAAATAACATTGGAAGGTACAAAGTGAAGGTGCTGGGTCTGGCTCTTTGCTATGCCAGTCCTCAAATGAAGCAAGGGCCCCTAGCCCCAACCAGTCCTCAAATGAAGCAAGGGTCCCTAGCCCCATTGCTTTCTGAAAGAGGAAGTTACCCCATTTATGCTAGGAGTGGCCCAATAGTAACAGCCGCCCCTACCAGATTTCCATTCTCTCTGTTCTGTAAGGGCTGGCATTGCAGACAAGCCCGGCAGTACAGAAGTCACGGGGTGGTTAACCTAAGAAGAGTGTGCTGTAAATTCTGCATCTTAAGCTCACAATTTGTGACCCACTCTGCACAAATGTGACCTTAATACTACAGAGACATACTTCTAGCTGCTAGACTTTTTTCACAATCAATAACCAGTAGGCTGGGCTCTAGAGTTATGTTTTTCAGGCAAAAGGAATATTAATTGGATACAAACCAGAACCTGTTTAAAAAATGATCGATAGGTGTTCATGGTTGACTATCTGATGAAGGTTTTTTAGGGGAAACTCAGACGTTCTGGATATATATTCCTGACCATTGAGATGACTATAAGGAAAACAACAATGTCGCTAAGGTTTAGTCCAGACAAAATATCCTACCAGACTGAATCAGCATCCCTTAGGACTCTCTTAGAACTTTGTGCCATCTCATTTATGAATGATGGAAGAGTTCTGGTGGAGATTCCAATTCAGAACGCATAGTTCTCTCCGTGGGTAATCTTTATGTCACCCTGACATAATCTCTATGGTACATCATCACCCAAATAGTAGAGAGAAGAGGGCAATTCATTGAGACCCGAGGAAGAAGAAAAGAGGCAAGATCAAGTGTAGAATGCTTCTGTAAGAAGCTTAGAAGCAAACAGTAAGATATTGTACAGGATAGGAGGGAAGACAGAGAAAGACAGAGTGAGCGACCCTTATGCCCGGTCTGTATTTACACAATAAGGAAACCTCTCCTCTGGGGGTTCCGAGTCTCCCCGTAGCTCACAGGAACGCTGCTCGCGGGGTCACGCGTGGCAGAGTCCACGCGGAGCTCTGGCCCTCACTGTCCTTCCCAGTTGCCAACACTAAACGTCACTGGGTGGGGGGATGACGGTCAGAAGGATTTTCCCCTGCCACACAGTGCTGGAGCTTCTCTTCCTCTCTTTTTGAAGAAGTGCGTTTATGACTGATCGCTCAACACCTTGTTGGTTCTGATTGCAGAAAACACACCTTATAAATATATGATAACCATCCTGTAATAGAGAGTGTGACAATTTACTTCACAGTGCGTTCCGGGCTGCTAATTGATCGTTTCAGTCCAGGGACGATTTGGAATAAATTATAGCCATCAAAAGGATATCACAGCTCATTTTGGTGGAAGGATTTCCACGTCGCTTCGCGTTAGTCTCCCGGAGAGAGCGGATTGCACCTGGCGGGCCGCAGAGGAGGAGAGGGAGGGGGCAGGGGAAAGGAGGCCAGTGGGGCGGGGCCCGGCGGGTGGGCGGGGCTTCGTCGCGCTCGGGCGGCTGCAGGACCGCGGCCGGACGGTAGAGGCCCCCCTGCCCGGGCGGCTCCGGGGCGGCGCGGCCGC
>NW_007727151.1:162218-175946 GCF_000696425.1 Galeopterus variegatus | reverse complement strand
GCTGCGGGCTGGGGCTCCGCTCCCTGGAGCGAGCCCGCGCGTTCTTCCGGGCGAGGTTCCCGCACGGCCGGGCCTAGCGTGAGTATTCTCCACCCGCGGTGTCCCCCGCAGGCCGCAGCGCCCGTTTATATCCGGTGGGAGGCTCCCTCGGGCAGAGGGCTCTGCTTGGGGGCGGGGAGCTCGCGTGCGCGCCGAATCTCACCTCCTGCTCGAGGCTTCCCTTCTGCCGAGCGTCCCCGCGGGGTAGACACGGTGACCCAGGGCGCCGCTCTCTGCGCTCCGGGAGCTCGGGGTAGCGAGGCGTGGAGGTGCCTGGCCCCGTGGGGGCTTTGTGTGCAGTTGGGGCCCGCGGCCCTGGTGGCTCTGGTTCTCACACTGCAGTCGGGGAAGGGGCTCGTGGAGAGACCCAGCCGCGGAGGGAGCCGTGCCCACCGTCTACCCCAGGAGAGGGAGGGCCCGGCAAGGCGATGCTCGGGTCGCCCGGGCTCGGGGGCGCGAGGGCAGCGGGTCAGGCGCTGTGAAACGCGGCGAGAGCGACGGCCCTTGAGTCGGGAGCGCTTGGTCAGGGCCGAGCCGAGGTGTCTGGACCCTGTCCCACCCCTCAGCCGCGTGTGGACCCCAGCCCACCTCAGAGACGGTCGCGCCCTCCGACCCCTCGCCTCGATTTCAATTCCCAGCAAAAGTGTGTGCCGTTGTGTGGTGGTCACGGAGAAGGAGACCCAAAGGCCTAGCCCTGGATCCTGGATGGGATTCGAATTTGAAAATAGATTTTCCTGCTCCTGTCGCGGGTCCTTGTCTTCTGGCCGCCCCCAGCCCCGCCCACGAGACGTCCAGGCAACTTTCATTCTCTTCCTAAGTTAAAGCACAAGCAGGATTGAGGCCCTTGAGCTCACGCGCATCGTACCCCTCCATCCCCTATGCTCAAAGCCGGCCTTGGTCTTTCTTAGTTTCTTAGTCTTTGTCACGTTAATACATCATGTCAATCTGGGGCAGGTATGTCTCCACGCCCGCGGTTTTGACAGCAATCATCATACCAAGCTATTATGAAGTGTGATGTCAGTGCGTTCTGGAAGGACGGTTAATATATAAACCAGTTCTTGACGTGGTATCTTACAAGGAAACATCTGAGGCCATCAGTAAGAGGCATTTTAACTCGCACGCTAAAAATATTTTGTTTGGTTGACATCTTTCAAAATGCTGAAAGAGGTAGTAGTATTTATCATTTCATAGGTATTTATCGATGTACCCACCAAAGTCCCCATAGGAAGGAGGAGGGTTTTGTCTTATTCCTATCCTATCATATAAACTCGGGAACAAAAATGTTATGTAATCTACCAAATAACTTATAGTAAATCGGTGAGAGACGTCTATTTATGAGACCATGCATTTTTAAAAACTGGAATAATTGGAAAAATCAAATCCGAATCTAAGCAAATAGTTTAGGCTTGACGTTGTATAATAACCTGAAGCTGTACTTACATGGACCAAACCCTGTAGGAGGCTAAACTGTGGGAGTTAGTTTTACAGTGAACTCCATATGTGTTGGCCCAAGGTATGGTTTTCTTTTCTTCCATCCATCCATTTAATAAGTATTTACTTGTTATCCATTATATGTTCTCCACCTCACTTTGCCATTGAACAAGATCCTTATGGACATTTAATAAATCATTATTGAAACATACTATAAAATATGTATATTTTCTCTTGGCTCCAAGAAACTCAAAGAATATTATTTTGAAAGAGTTACAAACTCCTTTCATTTATACAAGCGAAAAATTGTGTTGACTACTTTCAAGCAGTAAGTCAAGGAGAGAAAATAAATTAGGAATTACGAAGTTTCTTTCAGTTCGTGCCCTATTTACAGTGCCATGTTTTTTTGTTTTCTCCTTAAAACTTTGTATATAAACAAAGTTGAAAGGACCTACATGATTGAAGGAGCTTATGTATTCTTTTAGTTATATTAGTATGCAAAGTTTTCCTACAAAAGTCTTGCTTCTTATACAATATGCTGGACTGGCTAGTTTTGTGCAAGTGAAAGCACTATATTTTCAGTTAAAATCAAAACCACGTACTTTTTCCCCCCAACGTGAAGTAAGAATTGCCTGCAGTTAAGTCAAGCAAACAAAATACATCCCAAGAAGCCATGGGTATATCTGGTTAAAATTACTTGGTTTAATAAAAATAGAAAAACATACCCAAAATGTTAATCTCAATTATTTATAATTTTAATTTTTCTTGGGTAATGCTTGAAATCATTCAAAACAATGCCTAGATCCTTGAATATCAAAACATTTTGTGTTAAATCTGCAAGATGCACCTACAGGATGTAAAATTTTGTGAAGTACAAAATTAGTGAAATATTATGTCAGGAATAATTTTATCCCTAACCCTAATATTATGCTGTATGGGTGAAACAATATAACCAAGATGTGACAGTAAAATAATATCTGTGTTTTAACAACTATACCAAAACTTACACTTAATATTTTAGTGTCCTCATCCAACTAGTCATCTTGGAAGCTGTCACTATTGCAATGATGCTTCCACTGCTGACATTGCTCAAACCTCTTTTGAAGCTGTTATTGGACACTGTTTTCAGAACCCACAGCAAAGCCTTGGAGGTGAAAAATCATGTTCCTTTAAAGTCCTTCAGTGCCCTGAAGAATAAGGTGGGTGATCAAGTCAGGTAATATAATTTGGGGTCAAAACAAGCTAAAAGACCATGAGATGTCTTTCTTGAGTGGCTTTTAAACTGGTTCTAAAGTCATTGTACTAACATATTTTGAGCAATGGCAGCACCATTGGAATAAGAGTAGTTGCCAAAGGACAGCTTTAGGAAAAGTGTTTGTTAGGAATAATACATTCTCTTTGTGAGTGAATTATTATAACAGTCATACACACGCATAGTACATCGGTAGGCACTGTACGGACATACTCGTATTACTTCAGAAAGTTATATTGTCAAGAATTTGGTTGGTTGATTCTGGATTTTATGAGAGTTCACAATTCTGGTATGACTTTAAAAGCAGTTAATTTCTAGAATACAGAATTAGGTGGGAAAAGCTTAAGATGTCATGACTAAAATGGGGATTGTCCTATATAGTCTCACAAAATTGGTGCTCCACATTCCTTGAAATATAAAAGAATCATACTCAGTTAAGAAATTAAATTTAACCTGTATTCTAGTGAGTGAGAAAGACATTTAAATATCCTAAAAACCTTAGTCATCCTTAGACTATAGGTGAGGTCTAACCTGTGAGCTAAAACACTTGTCATTTTTACTAATTGATTATGAATATAGATCCCCAAATATATATATTATATATATAATATTTATACAATATAATATATATACTATAATGCAGTATATATAATATGTATTGTTATATAATATATTAATAATATATACCATCTATATAATATATACAGTATGATATGTATATACTATAATACAGTATTATATATAATATATACAGTGTATATATACTGTAGTAGAACCACTGTGTCCTGTTATAAATTAATAATATGCTACCTATTGTACAACGTACAGAATCATTAAACTCCTAACCCAGTGAATTCAACTCTTATTATGATATTCAAGACCAGAATATGGGAAAGGGAGGTAGAAAGACACTGAAGAAAGAGGGAGAGGGAGAAAGATAGGTCATGGGGCTCAGAATTATAATTAGTTGAATTCATTTGAAGAAGGATTCACAAATGCTTTCCAAAAACCACCAGCAAACAATTTAAAATTTGAGGAAATAATTCAACTTCAGCTGAGGCTTTATGGAGAAAAGGAGAAAACATGTAATTAGCTGAGCAGGAATTTTCTGAGAGTTCAGGTCTAATACCTTTAGTATTATATAGAGGCCATAGGATCATTAGTGATTAGCAGGAATCCAGACCATAATGATCAGGAGAGATCAAGGCCATTGGACAAAGAAAGAGCTTTCCTGCTTAAACTGAATGTTGCAAATGCTGATGCTCTTTGGGGCAAGTCCCAAAATAAGTGCATCCCCCTCTTTATCTCCAGAGTTAGATTGGATATGGAGATTAACCATGATTGAACTAAAATAAAAAGCATGTCCTTATTTCAACCACTTATAAGGTCTGGAACTTTAAGTCTTGTCTGCTTTGATGAGCTTGGTTATTGCCCAGAAATTAGGGAAAGGGACATGCTGCGTCCATGATACAAGGGTTACACACCTAACTGTAAGGTCAGTGAACAACGTGGACAGATCCAATTCTAGACCATTTTTGAGGAAAGACCTTGGACCATTTGTTTATTATGTAAACAAAACAGCTTCTAAAATTTATGTTAGCAATTCAAGGGAGTCTCAGGTACCCAGCAAACCCTCCATAAATAATGGCTGTTGTGGAAAAACAAGTGACAATGATTTTAGCCTTTCTTTTGAAATGGATAGCCTAATCATCATGACTGTTCATCTTCTACAGATTTAAGAGTTATTCAAATATTTTAAAATTTGAGTCTAAATATTAACCTTGTATATAGTGTTTATAGCTTCAGGAGTGAGGCGGGAGACTTCTTAGTGTGGCCCAGGTAGTTGTAGTGGAAGTCTGGTGGTAGCTTGAAACCTATCTCTTTCAGATAGACATGTTCCTATCTTTAGATTTATAAGAAATTCACATATAGATCCAGAATACAGCAAAGATGGGATGCCCTGAGAATTGGGAAATATCATGTGGTAGAAGGAGTGCTGGACCAGGAGTGGGGATGAGGTTTGCCATGTACTGATTGTGTTACTTGAGGCAAATTTTAGTTTTCCTCATATAAAATGTATATAATAGTAATGTCCACTAGGTCTACATTACAAGGTAGTTTGAGCCTTGTCTGAGACTGAAGTAAATGAAAGGATTTGGTTTATTAAGCTCTGTGCATGTATAGGATTTTGTGCACAGCAACACAGGTTTTTTAGGTGAAGGTAAGGATTGTAACCCTTAAGCTGTCCAGACATTTAAACCAAAATATAAATAAAGATGGAAACCCACCTTGAGAACTTGGGAGAATAGAGTACTTTTAGCACAGATGCTAGAAACAAATGAATTAATATAGTCATTATTCCTCCTTTTTCATATTCGTAAGTGCCCTGTTGTTATTGCAAGAGGTTTTTGTTTGTTTGTTTGTTTGTTTGTTTGACACTTCCTGGAGACCTGTTGCAGGTAAAGAATCCTGATAACTCCCTTAATACTATCAAGCCCAAATTTGCAGCATTGACCTTGAAAGGACAATCACATTGTGTAGAAAATTGACCAAATTTCTAGGCATTGATTTTTGTACTCTCAAAGGTTCTTCTTTTCTTAGAGATTTTATTAGCCACCATTGCCAAGTTCATGTCTTACAGGAGAACAAGAAGCTGGCTTGAATTCTACATATTGGCTTAAAAGATCACTTATGAACAGTTTTTTTAAAAAAAAATAGTTGTTATTGTTCCCACAGTAGCAACCCATTTCTGCTGCAGAGAAAGCAACATACCCAACTCCCATCCTGCAGGCCATTTACAAAAATTAACACTTGTATCTTTCATTTTCTCCTACTTTCCTTTGTGTTTAAAAGGTACAGAGGATGCAGGGGGAAGGTCAGTTTGCCTCTCTATCTCACAGAAGCACTAGTACAGATGCAGACAGCATCAATGACTCCCACCAACACGGGGCACGGCTCCTAGAAAGGAGGGGAAAGTGGAATGTCCTAGGGTGCCCTAAAGTGGAACTATACTCATCCTTTCTTCAGTTGAGTTTCAGGATCTAACGTATTGAAGAGTGAAATCAATGCCTCTTGTCCAAAGTCATGCTGGGATGGGTGGTTTCTGGAGGTTTGTTGAGTACCCTCCACACAGTGACACTTCATAAATTCACATTATGTGAGGCGTGATGTCTTTGAGCCAGTACAATGTAGCTGGTAACAAAAGGGGGCATAAAATTCAGAAAGTCTGTGTTTGAATATCAGATCTGCTACTTCCTGAGTGACTTGAGCAAATTTCTTACTCTTGCTGACTGTTTCTTTATCTGCAAAATGGCAATAATAACAGTATTTACTTGTAAGGAATGTTGTGTATGAGGTGAGTGCTTAACAAATGGGAGCTATATTATTAGGCTCTGTAGAGTGAGGGAGGAATATAAAGAAATATAAAGCAAATTCCCATCTTCAAGGAGCTTACAGTCTGTTTGGGAGGGACTGGATAAAAAGAAAACTGACAATACGGGGTAGAAAATGGAAGTGCCAGTTGAGGGCTATGGATAAGAAAGGGTTCAGCAATGTGCCAAGGACTAGGATGATGGTGAAAGGTTTCAAGACAGAGGTGAGGGTTTCTCTCTGGATTTGCACATTGGGTGGAATTCAGATATGCAGAGTAGAATTGAGGAGGCATCCCAGGTAGCAAGGGGAAGGAGTGATCAAAGCACACAGTACAGCAGGGGTGGGAGTATACAGAGTGGAAAGTATACCAGCTTTTGAGCCAGACAGATAGGCATAAGAATTCTAGCTCTGCTGTCGATCTTGGTTGGACACGTACCTTAACTTCTTTAGGCTCAGTTTCTACAGCCTTAAAATGGGTATCATTATACCCATCTCTTAAATTGAAGGGATTAAATGAGTTGTTTGTAATGCCTAACATGGTGCCTGGCACCTTCAATAAAATAATTTATGTGATGTTTTCAGGGGATAATGACAGTTGTCTGCCTAAAGAGCTGTCTCGACTTGTGTAGGCAAGTAGAGGAAAACAAACCAAGAGAGGTCAATTAGTGCCTATGGGGATGATGGTGAGGAGGCTGGAAGGCCAATTTAAGGAGCTGGGGCTGTTA
Organism: Galeopterus variegatus; assembly: GCF_000696425.1. Taxonomy (NCBI): domain Eukaryota; kingdom Metazoa; phylum Chordata; class Mammalia; order Dermoptera; family Cynocephalidae; genus Galeopterus; species Galeopterus variegatus. The sequence goes on along the minus strand of NW_007727151.1, from coordinate 169,127 downwards.
TAGGCAATCAGAGCTATCAAGGTTTTCCAGTAAAGTTGGGGTTTAGGGTAGTTAATCTCAAGGCACTCTGATGGCCCTGTTGGAGGCAGGAAGAAACTCACTCGTGCATGTGTAAGGTGATCAGGTCTAGATTAGGATAGTGGTGGGTTACCAGACCTGGTTGATGTGGTCTTTTAAAAGTTTCATTTGTACAAACAGCTTAGGGCTCAGCAGTGTGCCATGAGGGGAGCTTTTTTGTTTGTTTTGTTTTGTTTATAGACTCCAATATTTAGTATCTCTTGTCCAGAATAGAACTATAATAGAGCCAAAACTTTGGAAAATTGAGCTCATTCAGTGTCCATGGACTATAAAAAGTTGGAAGGAACTTGATGTTAAATAAACCCTAGAACTTGCGTCAACTTATAAAATAGCCCTTTTTTGTTAATACAGATGGAGTGTGTGTCTGCCACTAGTTTTCAGGAAACACGTACAAATCATTTATAGCTGTATGGTATTTGAGGTTAGGATTGTAACAGCAAGAAGCATTGGGGTAAATGGGGAGGATGCTGCAAGCAAAATGGTAATTTTGATGACTTTATTTGTTGATAATGTAATTTGGATGAGAAAATTCTGTCCTCTCCCTGGGGTTTAGAAGTAATTTAATTAAAAATACAAGCCCAGGAAATAGTTTTGGATACTAGGGAATTCATTTATATAGTCTCACATTCTCTCCCTACCTCTCTCTTTTTCTGTCCATAGTAGTTTTGTATTAGGAAAATACATGGCAGATAATTTCATTTCTAAAGAAAATCACATTGATTATATGAACACCAGTTTTAAAAATGTTAGGAAATCCTAATTGTGATAGGCCTTAAACATAGTGAGTAGGAAACTATAACTGACCTACCACTGATTTCCTGAACTTTGCTGTTCTTTTTATTTGGCTGCGAGGGGCAATGTGGTGCTAATAGCTCTGGGGTGCCTGAACAGTGCATTGCTTCCCTTGGAAGGAGGATGCACATAAAAGGGGATTGTACGCAGTGGTTGACAAACAGGGAGGAGATAACTGGCAAAGGAAAAGGTAGGCCCTGTGAGGTTACAGGCAAAGCAAGCTGGCTTAGTTCTGCTGCTTCTGAGCAGGGGCAAGGGGTGGATTTCATTTCTCATTTTCTGAGTTGATTTAAATCATCTGCTGGGGTCAGGGAGGAAAGAAAGCATGATGCTATGAGGCTGATTGAGGTGCAAACATGCAGATTACATTCAGCTCCTGACACTCCTTTTCACTTCACTGGAAAGAGAAGACTGCATAAGAAACCCCATTCAAGGGCAGGGAGGGGAGAGAGCAAAGGACATCTCTCCACTTTTTAATGAAAGGTTTTATGAATATATATTGTTTTTGGATTTCTAGTATCCATGCCACCCTAACATCATCCAAAGTAGCCCCTGGCAGAAATCCTGGCCAGGGGATTTGGACCAGGGACAGGTAGTATTGGCAAGAGGGTCTTCAAGGGGCTGCTTGCATTAATTTTGCTGAAGGGACCTCATCAGAGACAAGCCTCCTCTCCCCTGTAGGTGTAGGGCCTTGGAGAGGGCCTCAATGTAGATTTCAGCCTTGCCCCCTCCTGCAACCTCTCTGCCTTCTGCTCTTGCATTGGGACGTCTCTTTCTCTCTTCCCCCTTTTCTCCATTAAATGAATTAATTACCAGGCGTTTAACTTTTTGCCGGATCCTTTCATTATGCCCAGGGTTGTTTCTGAGTGGCAAAGGGAAGTAATAACATTCGCAGTGAGGGGCAAATCCTGTTAATGAACAAATTAAAGTTCAAACAGTGATTCAAGTTCACAACCTCTCCGTGGCTCTTGTCTTTAATAAGAGTTATACATGTTACTTTCCTCGCTCTTTTCTCCTTTTTATTACTTTTTAAGCTTTTCATCAACACTGCCGGGGCATATTTGAGGCTCCCAACCTTTCAGCCCTGACAAGGATTCGAGCAGTTATAATCCCGTCTTAATTTGGCAACTTTTGTAAAACACATAAAGGCCCAGGGGTCACCTTTGGTCGCCAGGGCCCCGGGTGACCCCATAGCTTCCACCTCCCTCCAGGGCTGCGTGGGCTGCTCCTCTCCGTAGTCGTCTGTCTCTGGGTAGTCAGGATCAGATCACCCAATTTCTGGCCTTGGAGCACAGCCACGCAGGACCAGTCCGCCAGTGTTCGAGCTCTTCAACTCTTGCTTCTCCCGGTTTTCTCTCCAGCCGCTCTCTCTACCCAGCTGGTCTCAGGGATGGGGGGCGCGTGCTGGGCAGGGAGCCTCTGGACTACACGCTGAGAACCTTTACGGGGAAACGGGTTTGCGATAGGACGATAGGACGGATGCCTGACCCCGGTCCACCACCACTACCAAATGCTTCTCGCCTGCCTCGCTGAGGGCGCCTCGCCCTTTGCGTGCTGGGCAGGGAGCCTCTGGACTACACGCTGAGAACCTTTACGGGGAAACGGGTTTGCGATAGGACGATAGGACGGATGCCTGACCCCCGGTCCACCACCACTACCAAATGCTTCTCGCCTGCCTCGCTGAGGGCGCCTCGCCCTTTAGCCTTGACGCGAGCAGAGCCCGGGCCTAGCGAAGAGCCTGGGAGGGATCCGGTGCCCGCCTACTTCGCTTTCCCCGTCTTTTTTTTTTTTGTACTGTGGATTGCGTGGGGGGCTTTTCCACCTCCACGCTTGGCTTCTCACCATCATCCCCCTGAGCGTGGCAAGATATAATCACCATGACAACTGCAATCTATGAGCATACACATAATAGAGATGAAATAGACAAAAGATTAGCATGCCATGAAAAGTACAATAAGTTTCTTATTTAGCATTTAGATAACTGTCTTTCCTTCGGAGCAAGCTTCAAAGTTGAAGCCAGTTTAGACCAAGAGGATTAATTCTTTCTCCCGCATGCTTCATTGAATCTCTCATTACCAAACTTTGTCTGTATTGATGTAAGATTTGATTGAAGATTAGAGCATTTAGCAAATCTTGCTTTTCTGCATGTATCAGGTCCTTTCAAGCACGGATCGCGGTGCCCAGTGGTCAATACCCTTACTTTTATCCAGTGTCTGCTTCATTTAAACTTAATCAACTCCATCAATGAACTGGAACAGGGAAACGTCCCTGCGGTAAGAATGTTGTGCTTTTGTGGGATAATTCTTTGCTCTTTCCCTATCCTTTGGCGTTAAACCTAAAATTGCACTATGATGAACTTTTTTTTTAATCAATATGATAATGACAATTGGGCCTGAACACTCTGGTAGGACTTAGAGTAGCGCGGGATCTGGCTCCCATTACCAAAACAACTTCTCGTCCTGCGATAGTCCGGCTTCTTTTGTGTGGCTTTAATACCTTTTCTTCCCTGACATTGAATATTGCTCAAGCTGGAAAATGATGCATCTTTGTAGGGAAGGCTCATATGTCACAGCCAGAAAGTGAAGCAGACCGATTGGTTGTGTGAATTATCTGACTTGCTACAGTGAATTATTTGCACTGTTTCCCTACCTAGTCAACAAGTTCCTGAGGTATAGTAGAGATCAATCAAAACTGACAGCCCGCGTGTGAAGGCTTTACTGTGTAAATCTGGCGCACTCATCCTGGCCATGCCGGCCCTGGCATCTGTATATCATTTTTATACTGCTACCAGTAGAGCAATTTCAAAAGTATTTGCAAGGAAAATGCGTGTCCCCATCTGTTCCTGGAAGCATAAATGTGCCACCTTCAGAGGGTTTTCACTGGTAATCATATCTTTAATGATCAACAGACTAGTGATATATACCTTTCCATAAAATGGGGTTTTCTTCACTTTATTGTGATTGGCTAGAATAAATAGCTTTTCCATATGTTAGGGAGATAAAATACAAGATTAGCAGAGGTCGTTTGTTGGATAGTAAACAAAAGAAACACTTCATTCCAAATAATCTTTGAAAAGAACAACAAAATTAAGTTGCAATAAGAGTACCTAAGGCCTCACATCAGGAAACAGACCTTGTTCCTCCTTAGAAAAAGAGCCGTTTAAGAGCAGAAATCGAGAGTCTTCTAGGGGACTCTGGTGGCTTATTTTCCGAGTTGGGGGAGGGAGGGGGCAGGGTGGGGAAGGAGAGGCTGGAGTAATACTTGTTTCTTCTGCTTTTGTTGTAGGGTCGTATTTCCTTTCCCTTATTTTACCCGCTATTTGGCCGCCCCCACTGCAGCACCCCAGGTAAACTGGTAGGTGGTGTGTTCAGAAAGCAGGAAAATGACACCCTCCTGAATTTCTCTTCAGGCCTTTCAAGGAGAAGGGGGTTGTTCACGTACTTTAAAATACAGGTTGGATTCCTCCGCGTTAGATTTCTCTTCTCTATTGAAAAGGGAGAGCTTGGAGGGCGGGGCAGAGTTCCCGGCTCTAAGTGAAATTCCAAAGCCTAGTGAAAGCTTTGGGATAAGCAAGACCCGCCGCCTAAGAACCCCCAGGAAGTGTTCATACTGATCTAATCCCACCCGTACGGGTTCCGTTCTGCAGACGTGATCAAGTCCTGACCACCATCCCCTTCCTCCCCCAAACCCACGCACGTACTCTCCCCGCCCGGCGCCATGTGCCCTTTTTTTTGAGATGCAGCCACCCTCAGTTTTGCTGGGCCGTCTTGGCGAAATTTGGAAGCATCTCTTCCAGGGTATTGACTCCAGACGTTTCGAGGCAGCGACGGCGCACGGTCTCCAATTCTATTTTGTTTCCAGGGACAGAGGTCCTCCTGTTCCGCAAAAGACTGACATAAGCAACAGAATATCAGAATCTGAACAATGCCTTCAGCCTTCGCACTCTCCAGAAAAATAGATTTGAGCTATGTGGACCTTCTCCGTACAAGTCAGATATTGAGAACGAGTGGGGCAGGTTCTCTCTAAACATTGAGAACAGACCCCAGTCAGTAGGTTATGGTTACTCTGGCTCTGTATTCTTTCCTGTTATGTATTGATACTTATTTTTTCCGTGGGATAATGGGGAAAAGTTACACCTTTTCTGTATATCCCCCTGTCCTGCATGTTCCACAGAATTCTCTGCCCTCTCCAAATGCCTGCTGCTCTCACTGCAGCAGGAGTGTGTGGGTGTTGGTTTCGAAGTGGAAATATGGTCTGCATGCAGGTCCTAAGCATCTTTGACCTAATTATATCTTAGGCATAATTTGTATTAGCATCTTAGACCTAATTTGTATTAATTTCCTCGCCCCAGTGAGGCTTGGGAATAACTGACAGGACAGTAGAAAAACAGCTGACCCGAGGCACATGGCCAGTAAAAGATGGGTAAGCCGCCATGGAAAGATTTTCTTTTTAAATTTAAATTTTTAAAATTTTAAATTTCCCCTTAATATTAGAAACATCATGTCCCATGTTGCACATAAGCAGGCATAGACTTGCAAGGCTAGATTTACAAGTAGATCATCACACTTTACCTGACCTGAAACCAGGTTAACTATAGTATTGCAATTAAGACTAAAAGAAAAGGAAGTCAGACTTGTGGTTTCCACTGTTGTGTTGTGATGCACTGCAGGGTTTCAGTGAATTTGCTTACCACAAAGAAATCCTGGCATGTGTTGGATATGTTACATGATTAGTATTCAGTTTTAAAAGTGAAGTTTCCTGATTTCTATGTATTTAAATTTGATACCCATTTGGTATTGAATTTCTGTGTTACTTGTTTTCATGAAATGAAAAGAAGTAAAAAACCTCACCAACTGGTTTTGTGTGGAAGAGGTAAATCCGTGACGTTTGCTCCTTCCCTTATCTAGGAAGATGAGGCCAACACTGCTAAAGCTGGGACCATTTCACATTCCGTGCTCCGTGCCTGGAGGATCCTGTGTAACCTACAAACCTCTGCCAGCAACGTTGCAGTCCATGCTGGAGTGGAGTACACCTGCGGAATTCGCCTTTGGGGCTCATGTTGGCTGACGCTCAACCATAGTACTTGAGGCATCCAAGGAGTGTCCCAGGCACCCAGGTTTTCCTAAACCCTAGATGGGAGCCATTTACAGTAGTCCTTTGCTGCTTCACAATCACAGAACTTGTACACATGCACATCCATTGCAGAGTTGGAAGTCTTGGCAACTACAGGAGAAGGACTGAAAATTTAAAAAATGAACACACCATGTTCAGGGTGAAAATTACCTACATGGACAATGCTGTCTCTTCCCCTTCACAGTCTTGCTGCCACCAGGCAGACTCAGTCAGCCCGTGCTTATTTCACTGATAATGTACTTAATCTCATAAGCTACTAAGATATCTGTATGTAAGAAATATAATTTGTTAACCAATTTTATGAAAACAAAAACCCCTCTTACCTTAGAAGAAAATATTTAACCTAAATTCTAATTCAGATATTTGAAAGCAGAGATAGTCTGAGAAAGTGTTAACTTGCAATATTGCCTCGTGATTGTAATATGCGTAAGTATATAGTAGTATTCCCCTTAACAAGACAGAGATGAGCAGGCAGTATGGTGTGCTGGAAAGAAACTCAGTTTTTAAAAAAATTAACTTAAGGAAACAGCCTGCTTGGTTAATGAAAATAAACTCAATTGGTAGTTAAGGAGAAATTAACTTTTAAATTTGATATCAATTAACAACCCTTAAATTACTGATAAAATGGCACCTGGGTTTTAAAAATGCCAAGTTGTTTAAAGTTATAAGAAAATGAAAAATTGGGGGAGTTGAAGTTTATGTTTTGTTCTCCCTCGCTCTAAACAGTATAGTGGTAATACTTTTGGTCACTCCAGGCTTTTATTGGGGATTTTCATCTTGTTCCAGAAGGAAATAGCAGGAAAGTAACTTGCATGGTTAATAGCCTCAGTCTAAAGAACGTTTTTTCCAGGGAGAATTTTTACAGTCACCCTTGTGAACACTGTTAAGGGATGTGTTTTAGTTTTA
>NW_007727151.1:152443-156272 GCF_000696425.1 Galeopterus variegatus | reverse complement strand
ATCTTAACCTGGCTTTTGTCAAGAAGACCTGCTTGGTTAGAAATGTGTTCAGGAAGTATGTATGCAGTTGGAGAATGTGCCCCAACACACACCGCCTTTGGCCTGTAAGCTGGAGTCCCGAAGAGGTGGGCCATCTTGATGAGTTTGGTGCCCAGCGTGGTGCACCATTCATCCGGACACTTATTTCTGATTAAGAGGGTCACAACTGGGAAAAACTTCAGATTTTACTTGCTACTCTTCTCCATGTTATTAGGCTTTTTTCATCTTGAATTTTATAAGCATATACTTTTCAAGACAGATAATAACGAGCACTGGGATTTGATGTAAAATTGCATATTTGTAACTGCAATGGCATTGGTTTTCAGATACCCGGTAACAAGGAAATCAAACCCGACCAGGAAAAGAGGCAGATGTGTTTCTCTGCAACATCACAGGCATGTGAAATTGTTCACATCTTATTGAGATATCAGGAATGATATAACTTGGAAATTTAACCAAAAATATTTTCCATTAAGTGAACAAAGCCCATTTTAAAATTCTTCATGTATTCTTCAGATCTCTCTCTTTCCCAAAGTAACATTGTAGTTTCTGACAGAGGGACACACTGGGAAAGCTACTCACACATTAAAAAAGTAAAATTTAATGAATAAAAATTCTGCGTTTCTCATAAATTTTATGATCATTTCTTTCCTTGATTCAAATAGAGCACTTNCTGACAGAGGGACACACTGGGAAAGCTACTCACACATTAAAAAAGTAAAATTTAATGAATAAAAATTCTGCGTTTCTCATAAATTTTATGATCATTTCTTTCCTTGATTCAAATAGAGCACTTAAAAAATATTACCTCTATAGGGGGCACATTTTTATATACTATTTTTGTGCTTAGAAATTATGAATTAGTGAAGAGTGAAAATGACCTTGGCTATTAGGTTTATTTATCAATAGAAATAATAGCCTTTTTGTATCTGGGTTCAAATTTCTTCTCTATTCATCACACAACTTTTATACATTTCAAAGAGAGGACTTAGATTGAATGAAAACAGGAGGCTAGAGCTTCTTATATGCCCCTGTGTTTGTGTTCATACGGAATATTTATGCAATATTCTGATTTAGCTGTAACCTATAATTCCTGGCTATTATTTCAGTTGCAACTATAATTTTTAGATTAATGGTTATAACTTTGGTAAGGCACACATGAAAAGTTATATGTTCATGCTTGAAAGGAAGATCATTAAATATTCATTATTACCACTCAAATTAGTTGTCATGCTCTACATAACAGTTACCCGTTATCATTTCACTAGTTTAGATTTGGCAATAAGTGAACAGCAATATATAGCTCCTAGCAGTAGAGGAATTTTTTTGGGGGAACAGAGAAAGATGATTAAAAAACCCATTTGACATATTTATGTTGACAAATTAAAGGAATTACTGTGTTGTCAATAAACATATTTGTATGTTGGAATAGGATTGTGGCTGGATTTGCTTCTAGCTGTTTAATCACTCTATGATTGTGAAAAACAGTGCCTCTTCACATAATTATGAGGAAAAAAATTTAAATATAAAGGTTGAGATATTTTAGTCTTTTGTAGACACCTAACTTTGCCATGAAAAAGCACTTTTTTTTCATTCTTGTAAGCAAGCATTGTGATCTTGCTTTTTCAGTGAAGCTAGGTTGTATAATTTGTTAGTTTTCTCCACCTGGTAACAAATCTATACTTAGAGAGAGAGATTTAAAAAAAAAAAAAGCAGAAAGTAAAACGAGATGGATTTTTATAAATGTTGCAGATGAACATAAATAGAGATCATGTCTGGTCAATCATNAGGTTGTATAATTTGTTAGTTTTCTCCACCTGGTAACAAATCTATACTTAGAGAGAGAGATTTAAAAAAAAAAAAAGCAGAAAGTAAAACGAGATGGATTTTTATAAATGTTGCAGATGAACATAAATAGAGATCATGTCTGGTCAATCATTAAAAAAAAAAAGCAGAAAGTAAAACAAGAGATGGATTTTTATAAATGTTGCAGATGAACATAAATAGAGATCATGTCTGGTCAATCATTTTGGGAAGATCTGGAGTGATAATAAATAAATCCAAATATATTTTAGTGTAAAAACATTTAGCTTTTTCTTCCACATACTTTAGTGTGCTAGTTCAGTTATATGAAGATATTAGGACAGCCGCATATTTTTTGATCACATATATGAATCATTTCATACTTCTCAGTAATTTTAAATTGGTTCTTCTCCCATAGAAAATAACCATAAATTTGATTCTGATCTCATCTAGTTTTAGAGCTTTCTGTCTTGAAGAGTCAAATTGTAGCTGATGAACACATTTTACATTTTTCCACATTGCATCCGGACTCTTCATAATGATGGTTTATTTTATTTTATTTTTTCTGCACAGAGAAGAGGAAAAATATATAGGCCCATGAATCAATCTAGATAATGGGGAAGGCTGAATGTAATAAATAATACAGTAACAACCCTAAACTAATGAGCTGTTGCTAAGGTACATTTCATAGGCTCATCCTCTATATAAAAAGTCACTAATAACCCCTTGGTGTAATCAGATGATAAAGCTTTGCCATAAGGCAACACCTGTGCAATTAGAACTGCAGATTCTTTTGCACGTTTCATTAATTTCAGGATTTTGTAAAGGCACAATGACTACACTAATAATCTAGTCTACTTGACTCCATGTCTACTGGAAACAAAGTGCCTAATTAGATAAAGGTAATTAATTAGAGATAAATGGAGCTAATCAGGCTCAGTTAACACTAATTCTCTGAATTAAGACATTTTGGGACACCTACTATCCCGCTGACTTTGATATTTTGCATTAAGAATAGGTTGTAGAGGAGTCAGAAAATACTGGCATTTGAGAATTGAGCAGTCTTTTGATGGCATATTTAGGCATCTGAAGCTAAAGGAGAGTTTTCTTTCATATTGTGCTATTTCACCACCTTCCTATTGCAGCTTAAAGAATTCACTTTGTAGTTATTCCACTCTTTGCTAGTCTCCATATAAATTTTAATAACCTTTGCTATCATTTTTATTATCTGTCTAGCCCACCAATGGAAGAAAATAGCAAGTTGTTCTGTCTCTTAAATAAAGACTTAACTTGTTACATTAAGGAAATGTCAAGACTCATCAGCTTATATCCTAAAATTCTGATCCTTTAAAGAGAACAAACACCTAAAATTCTGATCCTTTAATTCTGATTCTTTAAAGAGAACAAACCTCTGCTTTGCAGTGTTGGACTGGAAATTCAATGATGTGGAAGAAAGAGTATGAGCTTTGAAGTCAAAAGACCTGAATTCAAATTCCTGTTCTCTTACTAAATAAGTGATCTTAGAAAGTAGCCTAATCTTTTTGAGTTCCCTTGATTGTAAAATGGAAAAAATACTGATTCATGTAATACAAATACTAACTTTACAGGGTTATCGTAAACGTTGAGTGAGGTAAATATATTTAAAGTTTGGTTATTATTACCTGTTAGGCTGGGATCGAACACATAACCTAGCACCACATCTTGATTGACTATAAGATTAAGTATCAGAAACGTTACATTTTCATCTTAACCCCCAATCATCTGTGGGCTATATTTAAACATGTAGAAATGGAAAGATTAAGAATTTTCTCCCAAATAGTCAATCGGAAAAAAGGATCCCCAAAATTCTTTAATCGAAGAATGAATTTATCTGCCCTGGTTTTCTACACTGAAATAATTATCCTTCTTGGCAAGTCCACAGGGAACAGACAGAGTACCCCAGAACTGAACTGTGGGATGTAGCTTAATATGAAGTGAACATTTCAAT
>NW_007727151.1:149297-151988 GCF_000696425.1 Galeopterus variegatus | reverse complement strand
AGACAGAGTACCCCAGAACTGAACTGTGGGATGTAGCTTAATATGAAGTGAACATTTCAATCTTTCTTCTATGGTATCTCTAGGATATTCCCCTTCCTTTTCCTGGTATATGTTCTAATTTATCTGGACCACTCCTAGATTGCTCTAATAGTATCCTAACTAGGATCTCTGCTTTCATTTCTTTTTCCTGTAATTCAGTGTCATCAAATTAGCCTTCTTCATAGGACACTTTCCTCATTCTCTCTGTCGTCAAGATAAGAAGATTCCTTGTTAAACTAAGACTCTATCATGCAGGCAGTCAAAGCAGCCATATCTGGTCCCATATTATTTATCCAGCCTTTTCCCCTACTGCCCTCCCTGCCAGTGGAGCCTTTTATTCCAGGCTAGCCAGCCTTACAATTCTTCACCACACTCATCTCTCCTTTTATGCTCTCCTCCCAGTCTGGAAACCTGTCTCTTCCTCTTTCAGGGCCTATTTCAAATCCTGCACTTTCCCTGATGCTGCCTGTGACAACTCTGGCCTACTGAGAATATTCTCATCTCTGAAGGCCCAGAGCAGCTCTAGTGGTACCACACGGATTATCCTTGGCTCCAACACTGTTGGGGTCAGTGATCCTGCTTCCCTTGTCTTTCCAACACTAATGAGATGTCTGAAGTCCTGTTCTCCTTGTGTGCTTGTCTTGTTCGCGCTCTTCTTCCCCCAAACCCCAATCTTCATGAAGTGTGGCCCTCCAGGGATACAACAAAACAACACGTGTGTGACTTATCTGTGAAGTGTGACCTGGCCTGGTCCTTGGATGGTCAGATCAACATGACTTTTGTAGTGACCCTGGAGATTTTTGCTGACTTTGGGCTGGGTTGAGCCCTGAGCTGCGACTTCATGTTTGGTGACAAGATTACCTTGATGAGAGGCCTGCTATATGTCCCTGAGGCTTTGTGTCTGGCTTGTGTCATATTAGGTTTTTATAACATGCAATGAGGGAATGCCAGGAAGTGACCATTGTTATTTCATGGCAATCAAAATATCTAGAAAGCAATGATACTACTTCCTTAGCAAACATTTCAGAAAGGGCCGGGCAAGCACGGGCTGATTAGCATTCATTAGAGACTGTGATAGTTAATCTTATACATCAATTTGACTGATGTTTGGTGTCCAGATTAAACATTATTTGGGGGTGCATCTGTGTAGGTGTTTCTGGGTGAGATTAGCATTTCAATCAGTGGACTGAGTAAAGCAGATTGTCCTCCCCAATGTAGGTAGGCATCTTCCAGTCTGTTGAAAGCCTGAAGAGCACAAAAAAGTTGAGGAAGGGGGAATTTGCTCTCTCTTGACTGCTTAAGCTGGGCTATCAGTCTTCTCCTGCTGTTGACTGGGACTTAACACTATCAGCCCTCTGGTTCTCAGAACTACAACACCGGCTTTCCTGTTCTCCAGCTTGTAGGCAGCAGATTGTGGGACTTCTCAGCCTCCATAATCATGTGAGCCAATTTCTCATAATAAATCACACACACACACACACACACACACACACACACCTCCATAATCATGTGAGCCAATTTCTCATAATAAATCACACACACACACACACACACACACGTACGTATATCCTGTTTGTTCTCTGGAGAACTCTGACTAATACAGAGACCTTTAATGGAGATTCTTGGTGAATGCTTGGTACAGAAGGTTTTCCATGGAGAATCCATGTCAGAGACATTGAAACTCATGTGATTCAGATGGCTAGGTTGACAAACTGTGGTTATTACAAACTGTCTACAATTCCTTTTCTTCCTGGTATCTATGTTCTTTGGTAGTACCCTCCTGTTGCCGTGCTAGCTATATCTAGTGCTATGGTTTGAATGTCCCCTCTGAAACTCATGCTGGAGATCAATCCTTAGTGTAGTAGTGTTGAGAGGGCAGGCCTTTGGGAGGTGATTGGATCCTGAGGGCTCTGCTCTCATGAATGGATTAATGAATTAATGGATTAATGGGTTAATAGGTTAATGGGTTATTACAGGAGTTGAACTGGTGGCTTTATAAGAAGTGGAAAGGAGACCTGAACTAGCACGTGGACACATTCTTGCCCTCTTACTATGTGATGCCCTGCACTGCCTTAGAACTCTGCAAAGAGTCCCCACCAAGCAGGAAACCCTCACTGGATGAACCCTCTTGACCTTGGATTTTCCAGCCTCCAAAACTATAAGAAATAAATTTCTTTTCTTTATAAATTACACAGAGTTTCAGGTATTCTGTTAGAAGTGACATAAAATGGACTAAGATATCTCCCAACACTGACTTTGAGGTTGGCCATGTGATTTGCTTTGGCCAATGAGACAGGAGCAAACAGGTAATGGACAGAGAGTTGAAAAATGGTTGGGTATCGTGGCTTGCTCTCAGGTTACTCTTGAAACGTTGAGCCACCCTTTGAATGAGCCCAGGCTAGCCTGCTAGGTTATAGCAGACACGTGGCCCAGTATCTTCCTTTCCCAGATAACTGATACACTGGTGTAAGCTGTTTCACTGATTAAACTTAGTAGACATCCAGAGAACATAAAATATTTGGTCTCTAATCTTGGAAGCCATTTAAGCAGGAGAATGATGGTGACTTCAAGAGAAATGGGAAATAATGAAACCTTCTCAGTCTTGGGAAATAAGAAAATGGATTTAGTTTTCATCCTTTTGGGTTGGTACAG
>NW_007727151.1:142580-148808 GCF_000696425.1 Galeopterus variegatus | reverse complement strand
TTAAATAGAGAGGGATAGAGAGGGTCAGGTCATTATTATGCCCATTTTCTAGGTGACAAAACAGGCACAAAGCTATTAAGTTCTTTTTTTTATTTTTTATTTTCTGGTTTTCTTTTTTTTATTGATTGTATGTATTTATGGGGTAAAGAGTTAACTGTGAATATTTGTGTACAATATGTGATGATCAAATCAGTATTATTAGCACATTTGTTATTACAAATTGTAATTATTCTTTGTGTCCTTTACCCATTTTCTCCCTAACCCCCACCTCCACCCCTTTCCCACCTCTAGTAACCTTAGATCCGTTCTCTCCTTCTGAAAGTCCAATGTATTATTGTGGTCATTACAAATATTGCCTATCTGGTAAGATGGCAAATTCCAAATGTCTTAAAATCTACGCTATTTTCACCGACCACAGACCACTAGAACTATAGTTGAATCGGGCAAATGGAAAGCTGTCAACAACCTTTAAAGAAGCAGTTTCGGGACAGCTGGGGGTGGGGAGGATTACAGCTGGTTCGGAGTGGAATTGCATGGAGATAATATAAGGGGATATGAGAGGTAAGGAACAGAGCACTGTTGAATGGAAGGAGAATGACCTGATAGGAATTTGAGGGGATGCCAGGTTTGAAAGGAGGGCCAGGGTGACTGAAGCAAGTTTATAGATGAAATGGAAAGAGTCAGTGGAGGGAGAACTGGAACATGAAAGCAAGAGAGAAAATAAACCCTTAAAAGGGGCAAGAACAGAATAAAAATAAATAAAATTTAAAAAGAACATAAATGAGAGAAAAACATTCACAAAGCAATTCCTGAAGGAGTAGTTGCCAGTATCTCGAGTCCAGGTGAAGAAGGGAAGGACTGAGGAACTGTGGTAAGGAAGAAAGGAGAGAAGTGACAGCGAGAGGGTGGGAGGGGGAGAAGAGGGAAGGTGAGTCAGTTCACATCAGAATCTTCAAATCCTGAGATCATTTTCACTCCAAGAAGAGCAGTTTGCCCTTTCAGGAAACACCTTCATGGATCTGCTTCTATAAAGAGACAATCGAAAGTTTTCTGGAGTTGCCTTTATAAAGCATATTGTCTTTCTGGAGCACAAATATTTAATTCTGTCGTGGAAAATAATTTCTGGGGATAAGGACCCTGCATGAGTACTAGGTGTGTTCGCGTATGCTCGCTGAGCAAGCGAGAGGAGGTCTGGAATCCGGGAGGTTGGGCTGGGAAGTCAGAGGCAGCAAAATCAACCTGGTTATTCACGACTTTGTCTGGAATCCAGGGATGTCCTGAGAGATGGAGTGGATGCCCTCTTATGTGAAGGAGATCCTAATTAAAAAGTACTCCTTACGCAGTTCCTGGAAATTTACCATTAGGGCTTCCTTCCTCAAGGCTTCTGATGACTGTTTTAAGACAGATGCTTCTTAGAGGAGTAACTCACTAAACCTTAGGGTTTATTAGACTTTTCCTGAGAGCAAGTTTTGTTACATGATGGGGATGAGGACATACGGGGAAAAACTTGCCTCTGGATGCAAACAGAATATAGAAAGAGAACAGAAATCCCCCAAGCCTACTATACTCTTCACATCCCAATGCTCATATAAGAAGTTCTGTGGATGCTCCTAAATCTCCCTTACCTTAATCCCCATCGCTATCGTAATCACTACTCTCTCAAGGTGGCTCTGCAGGGTTCTTCATACATTATCAGTGCTCAAAAATACATGAATGAATGAATGAATGAATAGCTACTCAGCTGGTCTGTGCTTCCAGATTTGGCCCCATGCAACCCATTCATCAGCATGCTGGTATCCTAATGATTTTTCTAAAGCCCAGATTTGGTCTATTTAAAGTCCTCATGGCTCTTTATTCCTGGCAGGATCAAGTCCAAACAACCTAGCTTGAAATACAAGGCCCTTCATAATCCAACTCCTGCAGTTTCTCTCCTTCCCAGTCTGGCACCCCACACAAAACCCGACGTGTGCATGTATATATCGACACCCTGCGCCCTAGACTCATTCCAGCCATATTGAACTACTTTTAGGTCCATGAACATCTGAGATGCTTTAAACTGTACTTTGCCTGAGTTGTTTCTTTCTGGAACACTCCCTACTCCATCCTGTGTCCACCTGGTAAACATCTACATGTCCTTTCAAGGTCATTTAAATGACTATTCCTCGGTGCTGACCTGTTAGCTCAGTTGGTTAGAGTATGGTGTTATAACAACAAGATCAAAAATTCAATCCCCATACTGGCCAGCTGCCAAAAAAATAAACAAATAAAATAAATAAAAAAATGACTCCTCCTCAGGAAAGCCTTCCTGGAACTCCCAAATCAAGGTACCGACCTCTCCTATGTGCCTTCCCTGTATTTAGTTCTGTTATAACACCTGGCACAAATGAATGGCATTCACTTGTGGACATAACTAGACAATTGTGACCCTGGAAAGCAGGAGAATTATGTCTTATTTTTCATCGTATCTTCATAGTAGGCTTCTATTATGCTTTTAATAAATATTTAATTGAGAATTTAGGCTGAGACTGCTTAAGGCCAAATTCCCTTCCTTTTCTCTTTTCCCAAGAATTGTTCTGGATATAGCATTATCTCGGTTACTTTCTCTGTAAAGCAAGAGCATACTTAGAACAATGAGTCTTTTTTTAGATTGCTTAGTTAAATATCTGGCCCTAGAGTGAAACCTTATAAAGGGCCATTCACTTCTGCTTTCTGCCTCTGGAAATGCAGTAAACTTCGTTTCCAGTGCCTGGAAGGATGCAGCAGGCACCTGCACTCTCTCCTCCACAGGCGCTTTTGGGCAGGAGGCCACCTGTTTCTCTCATGAGTGTGCTCTGATATTTATTTGCATCTGTCTTTGGAGAGGCAGTCAAGTGGACCTGGCTGTGAGATCCTACCCATGACATCATTTCTGCTCATCCTTGGGTTGGAGGCTTCTGCTTGCTATTTGCCGGAGATATTTCCAGGTGGGCTTCCTTGTGATATAAGTTCAGCCTATTATGTAGTTCACAATCCAGTGAGTTTATAGGCACAAGTGTTTTCTAAAGCTGCTCGGCGTGGTATCCCCAGAATTGAGCCTCTATCTTTGAAGACAGCAGTAAGCTTTTTATTGTCCTCTAGGATTCCTGAGAAGCCAGTAGGCTGACTTTGCTGTGACCTACATGTTCTAGAGCCCTTTTAGGAAGGAGTCTTCCTTCTCCACTTTATTCAAGGAGATAGAGAGTCAGCTTTCAAATGGGAAGTTGGGGCAAAATGAATTGCTCTGAGGTAGATAAATATTGGCAGCCACTGTCTTCAGCCTCAGAAGATCCCGTTCTGAATTCTCCTCCATTGGGTAGCTTAATTATTCTTATATCTGAAAGTGAAATTACCAAAGGGAGCAGATTCCTAGTTACCTAATCAAACCGTGTGCCAGCAGCCAAAGTCACTGCTTCCTGGATGATTTCTGAGAACCCAGTTCTTTCATCCTGGTCTAGTACAGACTTGTGCTTCAATGAGCAGCAATTGCCTTTCCCATTGGTGTGGCTTGACATTATCAAGGGCCAAATTTTAAAGGCCAGATAATGCCTGAATCTTAAAACCCGCTGAGGCAACTGAGTCAAGGCCCCAAATATGGAATTAGGGCTCAAATGACCTTTTGGTTTGGTTTTACAATTTTTTAAGTCATGTACTGTCAATTATTATAGAGGATTTGTGACTCAGTTATATCCTCTTATTAAGAGAATGTGCCTATCGCACTGTTGGTTAACAGGGCACAGACATCTGGCAGAAACAAAGGGTTTGCCTGAAATATTTCTTCACAGAAAAATACATTCTCTAACACACTAAAAGAGTTTGCATAAGTATTCTTATAGCTAGCCTGGGCAAGGGAAAGCATTGTTCTGAGAGAAATTTAACTACGTTGCAGTTGCCAAATATTTAATACTTTAAAGAGGAAGTTCTAAAATTTAATAGTTGATTTTATTATTACTCTTTGGATGTAATTAACTAGGGATGCACTTTAAGCTGCTTTATTCTGGCTATTGAAATGGATTTTATGGTTTACACTGGAGGAAAAAAATTCTGTCAGACCATGGGCTTCTCCCTTGGTGCACATTATTAGAGTCTTTTTAGAGACAAGCAAGCAATTTTGCTGTCACTGGTCTTGTTCAAATAGAGTATGTTTATCTATGCAATACTCTTGGGAAAGGGTGTCAAAAAAGGATCACCAGTTAGCAGCTGACATAGCTCCTGCAAACACATTGAAAAAAGCTCCTCAAATAGCAAATGAACACATATATTTCATTTTTTATGTGGCTGATAAAATGTTATATCATTAAGTCAAAAGAACATATTTGTCCCATCTAAGTTGACTTTAGAACTAGCTCTCACTTCCAATACAAATGAGGGCCTTGCAGCTCAACAGAGGATGCTCTGCAGAAACCAGACAGCCATTCAGGACTTGAGGGAAAGCAGGTCTTTTAACATTAAACACCAGTTCTTTAATGATCTATTGGCATATCCCTTATCAGGTCTCAGGTGTTTAAATACCAAGAGGGCTACAGAGAAAGCTCAGCCTTTCCAGAGGTTTAGTTTAACTTGTGTTTTATTTATTTCAAATACCAAATTCTCATCTAATTGCTCTTTCAAATCAAAGCATCCATTCATTTATTTATTCAACAATTATATATTGAACAATATAGATGTATCTGTCACTATTCTGGGCTCTTGCAAGAGGGTATGCAAAACAAACAAAGTGCCTGCCCTCAAGGAATTTACAATCTGTTGAGAATGTTAAACAAATAAGGATGCAGGAAAATTGAATCACAATTAGAAATGCTATGAAGGAAGAGATTGAGTGTTGAAATTAGAGAGAACTGAGGCCTCGTTTTATTCATCCATAAAATGTAAATGATGATATCTACTTTGGAGTTTGAGGTTTAAATGAAATGAAAGAATGTAGATAAATTTCTTAATGCAGCGCTTGGTTTGAGGTAAGAGATTATCAATCATATAATTGAATACATGGGGAGGTTCCATGGTATATTTGTTGGTGACTTTAAAATTGGGTAAGTGTCTGGGCCGGCCCAGTGGAGCACTGCGCTAGTGCGCCGCTTGCGAAGCGCGGCAGCGCTCCCACCGAGGGTTCGGATCCCACATACAGACCAGTTCCCACTCACTAGCTGAGCGAGGCCCGGGGGCAACACTGAGGGTTGCGATCCATTGCCGGACACGGAAAAAAGACAAAAAAAAAAAAAAAAAGAAAAAATTGGGTAAGTGTCCCCCAGGGATGAAGTTCAGCCTTCACATTTTGAGGTAATGTCACAGAGAACAGGGACCAGTCATTCTTGCCATTTATTTAGAAGAGTAAGCGTGACGGTTTACCAATTAGTTTCTCCTAATGTATTCATCTAGTGTTTTGCTTACAAATTCTTCCACCTCCTTTGAATAGCATAGCTGTCCTTGCAGCCCTTTCACGGAACCTCTCACAGTAGAAACTCACCCTCTCACTCCAGTTTTATTCGAGGTTTAGATTCTTTTATAAAACACCTGATTCCTAGGGTTATTGTTCCCTCCTGAGACCTGGACAGGTGCCTGACTTGGGATACCTTACTTACTAGATGTGACGGTTAATTTTGTATGTCAACTTCACTGGGCTAACAGATACTCAGATAGCTGGTAAAACATTTCTGGGTATGTCTGTGAAGGTGTTTCTGGAAGAAATTAGTATGTGAATTAGTAGACTGAATAAAGAAGATCACCTTCACCAATGTGGGTGGGCATTATCCAATCCGTTGAGGGTCAGAATAGAACGAAAAGATAAATTTGATCTTTCTGAGCTGGAACATCCATCTTCTCTCACCCTCTAACATTGGTGCTCCTGGTTCTTGGATTTTCAGACTCAGATCGAGACTTACACCAGCAGCTCCCCTTGTTCTCAGGCCTTTGGACTTGGACTTCAGGCTTCAGATTGAATGACTAAAATACATCACTGGCTTTTCTGGGTCTCCAGCTTTCAGAGGGCAGATCACGGGACTTCTCAGCCTCTGTAATCACATGAGCCAATTTCCATAATCTTTCTCTCTCTCTCCATATATGTATACGCACACACACACACACACACACATGATACTTTGAAAAGCTCATGGAAAAATGGAATTAAAAGATATGCAAATCTTTCCATGAACTCTTTGAAGACCGTGTGTGTGTGTGTGTGTGTGTGTGTGTGTGTGTGTGTGTGTGTGTGTGTGT